>NC_053026.1:497241478-497325981 GCF_003073215.2 Triticum urartu | reverse complement strand
GCCGGCCCACGTACGGGATTCGTCTGTTATTCGTTCGCTGCTGCTTTCTTCCATGTTTCCTGCGAGTTTTGTTTTTCGTTTTTCTTCTGTGGTTTTTTTGCTTCGGTTTTCAATGTTTTGTCCAGTTCTTGATGGTTTTGTTCTGTTTTCCTTTTTCCTTTGTCCTTTCATTCTTTTCCTTTTCATTTATGTTTTTTCTTCTTCTCATTTTTTGCGTTTTCACCGCATATAACAAAAATGTTCATCGTATATTAAGACATGTTCACCGTACATTATGACAAAGTTCATCATGCAATATAAACATGTTCATCATGTATTACAAAAATGTTCATCATACATTAATAAAATGTTCATGATATATTACAAAAAAGTTCGCCATACATTATTAAAATGTTCATCATATTTTAAGAATTTTTTCAATGAATACTAAATAATGTTCACTGTGTATTTGGAATTTATTCAGCGTATTTTACACATATATTCAATGTGTATTCAAACATTACTAAATGAATATCACCAAAATTCTCGATGTATTTTAAAAAATTGTTCAGTGTATATTACAAAAAGAATTCAATGTACACTTAAAATTGTTCAGCATATATAGAATTTTGTTCATGTTTTTCAGTTTTTGTTTACTTTTCTGAAAAGGAATGTGTTATAGAGGTTTGTTGTAATTTTGAAATGTGTTCACATTTTCAAACATTATTCGCGTTTATTAAGAAAGATTGTTCACATTTTTTCAAGAAATACTGAAAATTTTGAAGGAAAAAACGGATCTGCCATTACTCGTTAGTACTTATACCTTGGCATTGCACTAAAGCCGTCCACAGTTGCTACGTCAACTGGCTCCCGACAGTGATTCCAACCTTTAGGTGGTGAGTTCGACTACACACCTTAACTTAATCTTTTCTGACTAATAATAATGTACGTGTAATGTACGTTTATATTAAGTAAGATATTAGTCGCATGTTATATTAGATAAGATATATCTGTTGCACGATGGTATTTGGTAAGATATTAATTATTTTTTCACGGAAATGATAGAATATTAATTACATGGCAGATTTTAAGGGATAGCGTTGAGTCAAAATGTGTTTATAACTAATGGCAGTGGTGGGTAATTAGAGCGTTAAACGGGTTTGATGCTTAACATTGGAGCGACTTGAACCGCTAGATAACATGATTTGACGGCTGAAATGATTTGGATCTGCCTATTTAGATCTTTTTTTATATTAGTATAGATATAGATTATTACTGAAGTTTTACATATGATGCCTGCTAACGGGCCGGACCGTTATGCGCGCCCTTTAGCGAAAGGTCGTCATATTGACACACGCGGGGGCGTCAAGCAGGGACTCTCATGCGAGTCAGTATGACGGAAAGTCCTATTGGCCGCTCATTGCGGCAAACTGCCGGCACTTCGAGCGATCGAGCGATGATTTTGGGCCGGCCGACTTACATATATAGCTTACGAAATTCCCACTCCGGTTTTGTGAACCTTCTAGAAGGTTCCATGAACTGTTTTTTTCTTTTATTCGTTTTCCACTTTTCTATTTCTTTTTCTTTTCATTTTTTGTTTCCTGTTTTTTTCCTTTTCTTTTTCAGAACATGTTCGCATTTTTACAAAATGTTTAGGATTGTATTTTTTTCTTTTCTTTTCTTTTCTTCTCTTTTTTAAAAGAAAATCGAAAATTTTAATTTTGTTCGTGTTTCCAAAAAATGTTTAGTTTTTGAAAAAATGTTCTCGTTACATAAAAAAGTTCAAAACTTTCGAAATTCAGAAAACGTATCAGATTTCAATTTTTGTTCACATATTCAAAAAATGTTCGCGCTTCCAAATTTGTTTGGGATTTTCCAAAATTGATCTTCGTTTTAAAATTTGTTCTCAAGATTAAAACAATGTTTGCGCTTTAAAAAAATTTCGCACTACCAAATTTGTTCTCAAGATACAAAAAATGTTTGTGCTTTAAAAAATTCTACGCGCTTCCAAATTTGTTCTGAAGATTAAAAAATAGTTCCTGCTTTTAAAAATTGTTCACAAATTCCCAAAATGTTCATGTTTCCGAAAAATGTTTGGGAAATTCAAAATGTTTGGGGTTTCAATTCTGGTCTGTTTTTTAAAAAAGTGCTCGCAAATTTGAAAAATGTTCTCGTATTTTTTCAAAAAAAAAATTTGTGCCCGGAATTGGAAAAGCTATTTTGGATCGGCGCTGGCGCCTGGTTCTTAAGGTCTTCTGCGGCGTTATCTCCAGTGAATGTTCATAGATCAAGTGGTATTGTCTCGTTGCCTTTTGTACGAGATGCTGAATTCAACCCGTGGCTAGTTCGCTTTTTTTTTCTTAGCTATAGTATGCAATCGCTGCCTGTCTGTACTTCATGGCCCGGCAAGCTTGACATACCCCTGTGCGTTCGGGTGACAGACTGAGGCAGAGAGCGGCACATAGGAACTCCCCAGTATGACGTCCGATGGGGCTGGCCCAGCGACAACAAAAGCCATGAGCGCTTTTTTTTCTTTCATTGTTTTTCACATTTTTGCATTCATTTTTTAGTTTTGCTTATATATCGAAATAATTTCAATATCTATATAAAAATGACTTTATATGAGAAATTAAAAATTGTTAGTCATGCATTAATAAAATGTTAATATGAATAAAAAATGTTTTTGATGTATACAAAAATTGTCCAATGCATACGGAAAAAAGAAGAAATAAAAAATTATAAGTTTTGGATTTTTTGAAAAATATTGATCATGCCTTTAAATGTGTACAAAATATGTTTCTGATGTATGCGAAAATGTGTACAAAAAATGTACAATGTGTATCGAAAAAGTAGTAACATATTTTTTTTTAAATGTTAATCATATATTTGGACATTGTTAAACGTGTATACAAAAAATACTCCTGATGTATACACAAAATGTAGAATGTGCTTGGAAAAAGTAGACATAAAAATATATGTTTTAAAAATGTTGCTCATGTTTTCCAAAATGTTAAACGTGTAAGTAAAAAATGTTCCTGGTGTATACAAAAAATGATCAATGTGTATAGAAAAAGTAGAACTCAAAAAATATAAGTTGTCAACAGTGTTAATCATGCATTTAGAAAATGTTAAACATGTATATATAAATATTAATAGTGTGTACGAAAAATCTACAATTGTGTACCGAAAAAGCAAAGACAAAAAAACATATGTTGGAAAAACATTAACCATGTATTTAATACATGTTCGTGCAGTTTAGAATAAAATTTTATTACAATAAAAAATGTCCAGCGTGTATTTGAATTTATTGACAATGTATTCAAAAAGGTGGTCATAGCATGTTTTTTTAAATGCACGTCGTGTATTTGAGAAATGTAGAACCTGTATCAAGAAAATATTTCACGTGTACACCAAAAATATACAGTAAAAACTGAAAGAAAATATGTATTGGAGAAAAAGGAAAAATAAAGAAAAGCGACAAAGAAACATAAAGAAAGCGAAGAAAAATGAGAAAAAAAATCATAGGAAACCAAGTATAATGAAGAAAAATTGGGAAAGGCGAATGAAGAAACAAAGAAAACTGAAGAGAAAAAAACAAGGAACTAGAAAAAAAACAGTTCAGAAAAGAAAAGGAAACAAAAAGGGAGAAAATCGAGGACGAAAATGGAAAAGAAAGAAAAAAAACAAGAAAGGAACACACAAACCTGAAGGAAAATGAAGAAAAGCAAAGAAGAAGAAAAACCTAGCGAAAACAGATAATGAAACGAAATAAAATGAAACTGAAGTAAAAAACAAAGGAAAAACAGAAAACCATTGAAGAAATAGATAAACCAAATGACAAATGAAGCGAACTAGGGAAGCGAACGCATTGAACATAGCATCCACACAGTGCGAGCGAACGAATGTGCCCGCCCGGTACTATAGCATACAGGGAAAAGCAGCAACGAGACAGTAGATACTTTTGCTGTAGGCGAGATATAGTTCTCGTGCATTCTATGTGATGTGTGGACCAACAGAAATTTATTATGCCATGGGCCTGCTTGTTTCCTCTTTCTTCCTTCAGCGGATGCAAAATAACTAAAGAAATCTTTACCCCTTACTAATAAAGCACGGATTGAGTCTGTCAGGTTCACCGTCGCACAATTATTGCAAAGAAGCCCCTGTTGTTTTGAGTATTCTACATGCAGTCCTCACAATAAGTTAACACGAACCGGTGCGCCCATGGGAAAGCAAAGAAAATCAGCCCTCCCCCCCATGCCCTGCCTCCACCCCCTGACATGCCCCTCAGCGTGCACCGCCGTGCGCCATCACCGCCCACCCCGCCGGAGCGCCCACCCTACCCGACCAACTACACGCGGACGACGCTCGAGCGCACCTTCTGGATCGGTTCAACGTGGCGGCTCGAGCGGTTGGGGTGGCACGGCTCCTCGATGCAGAACGGCGGCGGCTAGGGCTTGCAGGTGCCGGATTCATGCGTGGCAGGGGTTGGGGAGGCTGATCCGAAGGCGGGCGGCTAGGCGGGGGTCGCCGGTGACGACGAGGAAAGCCAGAGCGAGGGATCCGGCGACCTACGCAGGAGCTCGCTGGAGCCGGGCGACGGTGGACGGGTGCGTGAGACGAAGGGATCCGGTGTGGCAGCGCGAATTCCTTGCTGGTAGAGAGCTCCAGGCCATGGCGGGGCTTCCGTTATCCCTGGTGGAAAAGAGAGAAAGAGGAGGATTTAGGGAGGAGCAGAAGTAGGGAGAAGAAGGTGCAGGTGCGAGCTTGGGGAAGACGGAGCCGAACGTCAAGTGAAAGACAAGGAGGATCAGGGATTATTCTTAGCCGACGTGGTAAGGTTGAGACGCTGCTTAGGGAACATGTATGTACATCCTTGCTCCTTTTCTTCTTTCAGTTTTAGGTACTTTTCAGCAGGCGTGTACGTCCTTGCTCCTTATATTCTTTCAGTTTTAGCTGCTCTCCTGTAGTCTATTTGTTTGTAGAACAAAATCTGTCAGCAATTCTCATGTAAATGAACCGTAGAATCAGCTAGATATTTTATTACTGTATAAACTTTGAAGTACTGAGAATGATATTAATATTGCTACAAATACAATATATGACTTATGCAACAAAGAGGAGCCGCAAGGGGAGAGGAATGGTGCATTGAGGTTGAGGAACACATAACACATCGGGACCGGTAGCTCAAGAATAGGCTCAATCAATCTCGAGAAGAAGTGATCTCCCCTTGTTGACAGTACCAGATGGCCTCTCTAGGCTCCTGTCATAGACGTGGGTATGTGGATAGATTTCATTTCCTCAATGTTTCATTGATGCATGAGTAAGCTTGCAAAGCGGCATCCTGGTTATCTAGCTTTCCATCCACTGACTAGTTGTCTATCCATGCTACTGGTAATGACTGTGCAGCAACCAAACTTCTAAATATTTCATACATCCGGCCTCTAATCCCTTGTAATTGATTATATATTTAAACAAACATGATATGACGAGACATCATTTATCTTGGATATCAACATTGCGTTAAAATGATTGTGATGTAGTATGATGATATGGTACCCTCCTCTGAATGTTCGAGTGGCTTGACTTGGCACATGTTCATGCATGTAGTTGAATCAAAACCAACATAGCCTCTATGATATTTATGTTCATGGTGATCATATCCTACTCATGCTAGTGTCCAATGTTACTTATGCATAATGCATGATCATGATCGTTGTTGCTCTCTAGCTAGCCGCTTCTCAATCTAATTGCTGGCCTTCGCCTGTGCTAAGTGGGAATTCTGCTTGTACATCAATAACCTTGAACCCAAAATTATTCCAGATGAGTCCACCATACCTACCTATATGCGGTATTACCCTATCATCCTAAGTAAGAGCATGTTCGATAATCCTCCCGCTCCACAAAATCCGGCGCTCCGGCTCCTCCGGGTGAGCTCCCACTCCTCGATCGATCCTGTGAGGCAGGAAAATTGTTCGGCTTTTCGCTCCGCTCCGATTCATGAGTTGGGCCTAAAGCCCAATAATCTAGCATGTGGCCTATATGTAAGAACATGAGTTGGTACAATAGAAAAGGCACGAGCACGAGAGTAGCCAACCGGTACGTTCGCTTATCAATGGCAGCCATGCATAAATTTGTTGAACTCTTTCGTTTTCAGGAGCTGTAGAGCGCCACTTTCCTTGCTCCGAGACTTTTGCCTGTAGCTCACTCCGCTCCACGCTGCCAGCTCTGCGGAGTTATCATGTTCGGGTCGGCTCCACCTGCTCCACGAGCGGAGTTGAGGAGTGGAGTCCCTCCGAACAGGCCCTAAATTTGCATGTGCCACCTCTAAAAACTTCTAAATAAATATCCTTTTTGTGTGCCTGGATCGTTCATGGAACGATATGAGGTGGTCAGTATCTTCCATGCTAAGTGGGTTATTCTCAGGTTGAGTGTTTATTCACTCGCCATCGCACGAGAAAAGGACGGTAATACGGATGCCCGGTCCCAAACTGCAAACACAAAAAGAGTTAATCTCTCAAATAATCAAACAAAAACTCCCAATGGAGTCAAAACCTTTACTTTTTATCGCCTGGGAACCGCCACTAGCTTCTTTAGCATGGGAGATATAGATAACTGATGGTCGTGAAGTAAATGAGAAGGGTGCATGTCTCAAAATATCATTTATCTCTGTTTTAAAAACTTGAGCTCTGGCACCTATGCAAATCACTGCTTCTCTCTGCGAAGGGACTATCTATTTACTTTTATGTTGTGTCATGACCTTCTAAAACAAGTGCTAGAACCTGAGAGCACAGTTGTCATGACTTATGCATTGTGCGTAGCTAATGTTGGGTGCATCATGATTGGATCTTTTCTACCATGAATTACAATGTTTAGTCGCTGCTTGGACTTTGGATGTGCTTTGCATTTATGTTTTGTGGTCTCAGAAAGGGCTAGCGAGATACCACTATTGTCATATTATATCATGGTTGTTTTGACAACATGTTGCCGTTTGAGATGTCTTATTGTTGCTCGCTAGCTGGTTGTGTCATTGATATGAGTTAATATAATCTTTAAGAGTTATTGTCGGCATGGTTAGTTACAATGTTGGCTGAAACCCTGGGTGTTGTTTAAGCTTATTTATGCAAACAAGAGCAAAAGAGTTTGTAAAAGTTTTTCTTTTTCACTTTCAGTTTATCAACTGAATTACTTGAGGACAAGCAAAGGTTTAAGCTTGGGGGAGTTGATACGTCTCCAACATATCTACTTTTCCTAACGCTTTTTCTCTTGTTTTGGACTCTAATTTGCATGATTTGAATGAAACTAACCCCGGACTGACGTTGTTTTCAGCAGAACTACCATGGTGTTGTTTTTGTGCAGAAATAAAAGTTCTCGGAATGGAACAAAACTTTGCGAGGATTTTTTATATCAATAAGAAGAATTTTTGGAGCCAAGACCTACCGGAGAGGGGCACCTGGGTGGGCACAACCCACCAGGGCGTGTCCCCCTCTCCTGGCGCGCCCAGGTGGGTTGTCCCCACCTGGTGCCCCGCAGACCCTGAAACCGACGCTATAAAATCCTATTTTTTCAAAAAAAAATCAGGAAGAAAGAATTATCACGATCCGCGAGACGGAGCCGCCGTCACCTCCTGTTCTTCATCGAGAGGACAGATCTGGAGTCCGTTTTGGGCTCCAGAGAGGGGGATCTTCGTTCTTCGTCATCACCAACCCTTCTCCATCGCCAATTCCATGATGCTCCCCACCGGGAGTGAGTAATTCCTTTGTAGGCTCGCTGGTCGGTGAGGAGTTGGATGAGATTCATCATGTAATCGAGTTAGTTTTGTTATGGCTTGAACCCTAGTATCCACTATGTTCTTAGATTGATGTTGCTATGACTTTGTTATGCATAATGCTTGTCACTTTGGGCCCGGGTGCCATGATTTTAGATCTGAACCGTTTATGTTATCACCATTATATCCATGTTCTAGATCCGATCTTGAAAGTTATAGTCACCTACTACGTGTTATGATCCGGCAACCCTGGAGTGACAATAGTCGGAACCACTCCTGGTGACGACCGTAGTTTGAGGAGTTCATGTATTCACCATGTGTTAATGCTTTGTTCCGGTTCTCTATTAAAAGGAGGCCTTAATATCCTTTAGTTTCCAATATGGACCCCGCTGCCATGGGAGGGTAGGACAAAAGATGTCATGCAAGTTCTTTCCATAAGCACGTATGACTATTTACGGAATACATGCCTACATTATATTGATGAACTGGAGCTAGTGTCGTATCACCCTAGGTTATAACTGTCTCATGATGAATATCATCCAACAAGTCACCGATCCAATGCCTACGAATTTATCCTATATTATTCTTGCTAAGTTACTACTTCTACCATTACGGTTACAGTTATTACAAAACTAATGCTCTCACTGTTACTGTTACCATTGCTACTGCTACTATTATCAAAACTATCATATTACTTTGCTACTGATCACGTTGCTGCCGATAATTAATCTCCAGGTGTGGTTGAATTGACAACTCAGCTGCTAATACCTTCAAATATTCTTTGGCTACCCTTGTGTCGAATCTATAAATTTGGGTTGAATACTCTACCCTCGAAAACTGTTGTGATCCCCTATACTTGTGGGTTATCGCAACACTTCTAGTTTGATTGCATGAGGTAAGGGTCTTGCTTCAATTGCTTCAGGGTAGTAGTACATGTTTTTTTTTGTAGAAGCGTAGTACACGGGGTTAAACGTGTCTAGAACTGAACTTTAGTAGCAGGGACAACAAAATTATGTGAAAATACTATCTAGATGGTCATAGAATGCCAAACGGTAAGAAAAATTGTAAAGAAATGCGAACCAAAAGGAAGGGGCAAATTGTTCTGTAATGTGAGAGGTCCGATTGAACTCTGTAGTGGTTATCTTATTTCTATTGGTTTTATGCTAACTTGCTTATGTATGCAAGTTACTCTAAAGCAACATGACAAACAAGTACATTGATTTTGGTCATGAAAATAAGGTCTATCCAGCATAATCTAATTTGTGTATCTTTATTTCCTACATTCATTTTTACTTTGGTTCATAAGTTTCCAGAGATCTTCTATTTGAAACAACCAACCCGTTCTTCTTTCAAGAATGTAGAAGCTGTATAAGTATACTAATTTTCAATATATGTTGAAGAATTTGGTACCAATAGAATTTTTCGTAACTAACATTGTGCACATTTGTCATGGTTGAATTTCTTTTATTATTGAAAACCTAAGATTAGAAGTGTATACCGAGAGTCATGGTTAGAAGTTGAATGCTAAGGGGTGTAATAGTTGATTTTGGGTCATAATAAATCAAATCAAATCAAATGTGATGATTTTTTCTCCCATTGCAACGCACGGGCCTTTTTTCTAGTAATAATCAAAATCACTAGTTAAGGACACCTTTTGCGGAGGTTACCTCCAAATTTTTTGCATTTTTTGGCGGAAATTTTCTCATGGAGGGGATGGAAAGGTTGGATGTTCATTTTTTAGATCTAGTTTTTTAAAACAAAATATCTCCTGAACCATGCATTCAAATTACAAACCATTTTCGCCATTGGATCCCTCGTGTTGAGATTTTCAAAACTAAAATCCATTTTGATAGTTTTGATGATGTTTTTTGGCCCAACTTGTGTTCTGCAAGTCAGCTAACATGTCCTCCCAAGCTGTACTAACATGTGCTCTCCAATTAAACTAGTATGTCCTCCCTCGTGGGTGAAGCAAAAAATGTGCTCCCGCGAGGGAGCAAACGTATGCCTCCCTAGGGTGAAGCACTACTATGCTCCCGCGAGGAAGACATATGTGCTCCATGCAAGAGCACCACTTGTGCTCTCGACCAATGAAAAACAAAAGGAGGGGTAAAATAAACATGGAAATGAAGAAAGTAGGAAAACCATAAAAGGCCGAGAAAACAAAAAAGGGGGAAAGTTGAAAAATCTGCGAGAAAGCAACTGCCCGAGCGTGTTCTCCGCACACAATACGTGTTGGCTGGGAATTGCTCCTCGGTGTGCACGAGAGTGCCTTGTGGGAAGCCCACGCCTTAATTAGTTGCTCCCCTACAACTATGTTAAGGTTGACGGGCCATTTTGCTGTTATGGATCAAAGAGGTGGTAGTCCAACAGTGAGGAATTTTACAACCACGTAAACAATATGTCAAGTGAGATTTTGTTTGTGGGGTTAAAAGGGAGTGTTTTACTTAAGAGCTTAAATGTTCATCCCTACACATAATATGGACATTTTCCGGGCCGGAGTGAAGCCAAATAGTAGTTCGGTCCTCCATCTTACCAAAATTAGCAAGAAAGTGGCTAACATAATTATGCTCTCTATGAATATGAGTAATTATTGACTCCCTTTATCCCATGAGTCTCTTCATAGCATGGTTAAGAATATAGGCGGCTGGTGGCTATAACATACTGCCATGTCGTCTATAGCCAATGTAGTAGCCAACATGTATAATAGTAGGCTACAAGAAATTACTACTACCTCCGTCTCAATGAATAAGTCATTCGCGTTGTTCTAGGTCAAAGATTTAACTATCTAAATATGTATTATATGTGACGAAAATTATATATTTAGAAACTACATCCGTGTAGAAATCTAGTGATATACTTTTCATGACATATAACACATATTTAATTCCTCAAAACGATGGCCTAGAATTACGTGAATGACTTATTCACCTAGATGGAGGTAGTACTTTTTTACCATATGGCCCACCATACACTCTCACATAACTTCTTGGAAGCCATGCTATAGCCAACTGTAAATCTACAACCCGCTTATCTTCTTTCTCCTCCTCTCTCTCCTCCAGCTCAGTAAAGATATAGCATTTTAAGTCTTACAGCCCGCCTACGTCACCTTATTATACTTGCTCTCACCTGCTGCACCAGCATGGCATATTGGTATCGACCCTAGATTTCCGCATCGCCACATTCATCTCTTGTAGAAAATTGGACTCAATAATGACGGCAACGGTGACCACTAGATTGCGAGGGCAATCCCCTCCATGTACCCCCAACTAATTCATCTTGCAAAGCACCTATGCAAGACCAGAATAAACAACATCCAAGAATATAATGATGTCCACATGGTCTCAAAATATCATCGCTGCGCATGCACTCCCGTCTTCGTTGGAGAAGGACCCATTGGGATTGAGGTTGACCAGCTAACCATAGGTGGTTGCCATTTCATAGGCCTAGGCTAAGGGGTCTACACATGCGATATAAATACATGTTCGGTACAATTGTTGATCACCATCTTACCCTTCCCAAAATTGTCGGTTATGATGGATGCCAAGCATGGAGTTGACGTAGCTTTGCAAGAATTTCCTTGAGGCTTCAATTGGTGGTGCTAGCTTGTCGCGCATGATCCCATTCCGCACATGCCAGCTCCACCATAGCACCATCAACAAGCGAAGGTGGTCCACGTCGTGCAGATCGGTCAGCAAGGCAAATCACATATTCGACTGCAGTGCTTTGCACATAAGTTGCAACATATCATTACAACACAATGTTGATAGTGAGCTTATTATCACATACTACATATGCATGAACTGCAAGATACATATTTTTTTGCCTATGATAGTTGAACTAATCGAAACAAGAAAACCATCACCGCATAGTGCTTCAATACGTGTATATAACACATTATATGCGTCGATAGGATAAAATTTCATGATTATTCAAAGATAATGTTGCGACATTTGGTTGAAATTCCCTGAAAAGATACATGGACTTTCACCTTAAGTAGTGGTAGATCAAAAGTCCTTTACATTGAAGAAAAAATCACAAGTAATCTCATAAATGCAAACATTTCTATTCAAGAGAGAAAAACTTAGGGAGCAAGAGGGTTTCCTCTACATCTCATATTCAAGAATCGGTACAATTATAGCATAGATAAACTTATGAACATAGAAATATAATAATATATTTATTTCTACCTCTAGAGCATATTTCCAACAATTACGACAATGAAGACCTCAAGGCAGTGAATCTCTCCTTCTCCGGCGACGATGGAAGATAGCGATGACGATAGGGTTTGGAGCTCAAAAGCGATGGGAGCAAGAAGTGTTTTGAATCCGGTTGCAGGGGTATATATATTGAAGGGTAAAACCGATGCTCCTATTTCTTCGGTTAGTTATGCCTCTGACACCTCATATTTCGTGTCAACCATGCATCTGTAGTGTTTATCCACTCATGACATGCGTGGAAAATTCCTTTTTGTGGAAACCACCAAAAATTTGGATAAGGATGGTTTTAAAGTTTAGTTCGCGTATTCTTTGACTGATAAAAACACAATGAAGACACTGAACAATGTCAATAGAATGCATATGAAGAATCTCGAAGAGATTGGATAAGTTTAGCATAGAGGGGTAGGGTCTGCAGACATTCACTTAGCAAAAGAAGCAATTGAAGACATAGCTATAAGTGGATGCCATAGAGGACTACATCCAATACATATAACTCATATACTTATATAGTAATAGGAAGAATTAGCTTCAAGTGAAGAAATAAAAATTCTGACAAAAAATCCAACTAAAGATTTTCAAGGAAATGGTGGTGGCGTTACCCATCATATAAGAATATGCTGACTCAGAATTGCGTACAATTTGTCATAGAGTTCTACGAGTCAAATTCTTTGTTAATTTCTTCACACTCAGATTGTATTTTATGCATTGAAAGAAGAATTATATTTCTGGATACAAGGACATAATGCCTATAGGAAATCAAGGCATGTATAATCAATCATAAAAACTACAATTTAATCGATATGCCATTGTAATTTGTTCACAACACCTAAGTTATGTTTTATAGAGAGATTTCACTAGTGAAGTTATGGATCATGGTCCTTTATTCCTCATAATCACAACCACAATAACTTTTGTAGCTATTTTTTATAATTTGAACAATTTTACTTTTTGTTCCATAAATATTCCAAACATAAATATGCATATCCCTGTAACTAGCAAAGCTGCTAAGATTGACAACCTCGCTAGACAAGTTGGGGAGCAAGAAAAAGTTCTTAATTGTGTGTAGGTATTGATCATCGACTCATAACTTGAGCACCCATGGTTTGATAACCTTGGTTCTTCACGGAGGTAAATTTGATGCTTACTACAAACCCTTACTCTTTGGGAACCAACTCCCTACAAGGATAATAGGAATCATTTCCCTTTTGGATTCACATGATATATAGATGTATGTGCTCTTTGATCTAGTTCCCATAATCATTGGCCAATTTAGATGAAAGATCTACAAGAGGGAATTTGTGCAATAGTTAGGTTGGTCTGCGGAGCCATGACACCACGGGTTCCCTATGTGACCCACAAGCCCCCTCAGAGCGCCCTTATGCCTGGCCACTTGAGGAGGGCTTTTGGAGTCCACACGTGGCATATGTCCATCCCTTTGGGCAGGTCTCCCTCCTCTGAGAAGTTATGAACGCCTGATTGTTTTTGGATTTTTATGAGATCATGAATGTTTGTCGAAACATGGATACTCCCTCCATTTTAGTTTACAAATCATGTGTGTATACCTAGGTTTCCATTTTTATCATCCTAATATAAACTATATAACGTAAAAATTATAGCATTTGAAAATAGAACATCTGAAGTTTATGTTGATATATTTTTTGTAATATATGACTTGTATTAGGTTGGTCAAATTGATGACCAAGGGGTACGCGCACGCCTATAAACTGGGAGAGGAAGTATAAAACATGCAATTTAGCATTATGGGTGATAATTAGTATTTTGTCCCAATAAATATTTAACATAGAAGTTCAAAACTATATATACATTTTGGGACATATTAGGTTAGTCAAAAAATTGTAATATATTGATGAGAAATTGGGACAAAAACGTCAAAAACTATAGATATGTTTTGGATGTGTGTGCCCACCTGGAAACTCTATGCCATTTGAAATGTTAATTAGTGAAACTTATGCACAGTAAATGTTGCATCCATAATGAGAAGTTAGGAAGAGCTTGAAGGGGCTTTCAAAGGCTTTGGGATGCTAGAGTGAGGTAATTTAGGGTTCATTAGTGAAGGAAATATGCCCTAGAGGCAATAATAAAGTTATTATTTATTTCCTTATATCATGATAAAGGTTTATTATTCATGCTAGAATTGTATTAACCGGAAACATAATACATGTGTGAATACATAGACAAACAGTATGTCACTAGTATGCCTCTACTTGACTAGCTCGTTGAATCAAAGATGGTTAAGTTTCCTAGCCATAGACATGAGTTGTCATTTGATTAATGGGATCACATCATTAGAGAATGATGTGATTGACTTGACCCATTCCTTTAGCATAGCACTTGATCGTTTAGTATGTTGCTATTGCTTTCTTCATGACTTATACATGTTCCTGTGACTATGAGATTATGCAACTCCCGTTTACCGGAGGAACACTTTGTGTGCTACCAAACGTCACAACGTAACTGGGTGATTATAAAGGTGCTCTACAGGTGTCTCCGAAGGTACATGTTGGGTTGGCATATTTCGAGATTAGGATTTGTCACTCCGATTGTCGGAGAGGTATCTCTGGGCCCTCTCGGTAATGCACATCACTTAAGCCTTGCAAGCATTGTAACTAATGAGTTAGTTGCGGGATGATGTATTACGGAACGAGTAAATAGACTTGCCAGTAACGAGATTGAACTAGGTATTGAGATACCAACGATCGAATCTCGGGCAAGTAACATACCGATGACAAAGGGAACAATGTATGTTGTTATGCGGTCTGACCGATAAAGATCTTCGTAGAATATGTAGGAGCCAATATGAGCATTCAGGTTCCGCTATTGGTTATTGACCGGAGACATGTATCGGTCATGTCTACATAGTTCTCGAACCCGTAGGGTCCGCACGCTTAACGCTACGATGACAGTTATATTATGAGTTTATATGTTTTGATGTACCGAAGGTTGTTCGGAGTCCCGGATGTGATCACGGACATGACGAGGAGTCTCGAAATGGTCGAGACATGAAGATTGATATATTGGAAGCCTATGTTTGGATATCGGAAGTGTTCCGGGTGAAATCGGGATTTTACCGGAGTACCGGGAGGTTACCGGAACCCCCCGGGGGCTTGATGGGCCTACATGGGCCTTAGTGGAAAAGGAGGGAAGCAAGGGAAGTGTGGGGAGCCCCCCCAAGGCCGAAACCGAATTGGTTTAGGGCAAAGGGGGTTGGCCCCCCTCTTTCCTTCTTCCCCCCTCCCAAGTCCTAATCCAACTAGGAAAAGGGGGGGGGGAGTCCTACTCCCGATGGGAGTAGGACTCCTCCGGCGCGCCTCTCCCCTTGGCCGGCCGCAACCCCCCCCTTGCTCCTTTATATACAGGGGCAGGGGGCACCTCTAGACACACAAGTTGATCGTCTCTTAGCCGTGTGCGGTGCCCCCCTCCACCATAGTCCACCTCGATAATACTGTAGCGGTGCTTAGGCGAAGCCCTGCGTCGGTAGAACATCAACATCGTCACCACGCCATCGTGCTGACGAAACTCTCCCTCAACACTCGGCTGGATCGGAGTTAGACGGACGTTATCGGGCTGAACGTGTGCTGAACTCGGAGGTGCCGTGCGTTCGATACTTGATCGGTCGAATCGTGAAGACGTATGACTACATCAACCCCGTTGTGCTAACGCTTCCTCTTTCGGTCTACGAGGGTACGTAGACAACACTCTCCTCTCTCATTGCTATGCATCACCATGATCTTGCGTGTGCGTAGGAATTTTTTTGAAATTACTACGTTCCCTAACAATTAGAGTGATACAGCGGGAGTGGGGAATTGTGGATTGGAGTAATGGAGAGACGTGAAAATAACTAGTGTTAAATTCAATAGGATCATCTTTAAAAAATATGAACTTTTTCCAAATTCGAGAACTTTTTAAAATTCACGAACTTATTTTGAAATCCATAAACTTAATTGAATTCACTGAATTTTTGTTACCTGGTTCACGCCCATGTGTGGATGGTCGTGTTGGTCAGCTCTATCATGGTGCTCGTCTTCCTACTCGTTGAGCGCTGCATCCACTACCTCGGGAAGGTAATCTATCATCAAACGCATGTTCGCTCGCTCGTTTTTATTACCTGGTACCCATGTTCATTCATTCACCGCTTAGGCGGTGATGTTGTTCTTATTTGTGAGTGTAGACATTCAAGAGGAAGAGTCATAAGCTACTCTATGATACAACCCTCAAGGTCAAATAGGGGTGAAATCATTGAATAGCTTAAGAGGAGGAAAGAATGTATGATCATATTCATGAATCCATAAGTAAAGCATCCATATACACTAAAATATAGGCATAATCACCAAAAAGGTAAGCATCCATATAAACTAAAATATGGGCATGATCACGCCATTATTTTTTATCATTAGGGGGGCAAAGCCCCCTTCCCCCTTCCTCTGGTTCCATTATATACTGAAACTAAGGTTCACAACACAACTTGTTGGCAACATATTACAAGATAAATGCAAAAGGTAGTCAATGTAGCTGGATTCTACAATCCAGACTCCCTCTCTGGTGACTACTTACAACCCACCTATGACCAGCCTTGAGAGATTTACTTGCCCACAACACACCCTACCCGAACATGAAAAGTTTATGAGGTTTGCTAGCAAAAAATTGGGAACATTACTAATAAATTTCTTAACAACTATTTGCTTCCTGATTTTTCCATCACCTTTGATGTACCTCTTGATCCAGTTACCAAGGAGGTGGATGTTGAGATCTCCTACCACTTCAATCTGCACATGGTAACCGAGTTTATTGAAAAGTGAAAGAAAACTAACCATTATAGACAAGATAGGTTACATAAATATGACAATATTGTTTCTAAGTTGCCAATGAGAACATTTGCACATTGTTCTAGCGAACGAACGTGCAACCTCAAAGGCAAAAGCATTATGAAATCAATGGTAAATGAAAAAATTTAAGAAAGTCGGTATTAAGAAGAAAAGGACTTACCACATTACTTTTCATTTGAAGCCACAATGATGTTTCACCACATGAAACTCGTTAACTTTCACTTAATTAGGAATTTTGGTGAACAATTCTTGTTCACATCAACCAGTTGACGTGTCGTGGTAGTTGTTAACTTTTGTAACAACCTCTGTGTTAACTTCCCCACAACTTTGCGATTTTTTTAATGATTCCATCACATGCATGGCCAAGGACATGTTTATGTAAAATCGGACCACTGGGATCGAGTTTGACAGACAATGAGGCAATGTGTATAGGTTGCATCAATTCTTTTTATGGCTTGCTTCTTTAAAGTTTAGACTAACATTGAGGCTTATAAGCTGAATGGGGGGCGATAATAATCTAAGTGGGTGCATATGAGATATACATGGGACCAATTATAAATAAGTCAAAAAATGTTGCCCAATGACCTGTGGCGGACACAAGGGCAAGCAGCCCCCCTGCTCCCAAACGACCAACGCCCCTCAAAGATCTCATGCGGGTATTGATGCTAATATGCATAAGCAACAGGTGTTAATGCGTGTAGTTTTTTTGGAGAAATCTCACCAAACTCCATTGATTTGAAACAATGTTGATAGGTATAAGAATTGGGTCATGAAGGTTACCCAACCAGATATGGCGTCCTATGTCTAACATACAAGTAAACTTAAAAATTGAAATTCCTACATTCATGAATGAACTTACATAACTGAAACCCAGCCATACGCTCTATAATTTCCTGAATGATCGCTTCATAAGGGCCTCCAGAGCTCTGATGGATGTCCTTCACTTCTCCTTGGCAATCTGAGGCTACACATATTCTATGCAAACCAAGATACTCAATGAAAGCCATGTAATCTCAGCAGGCAAAAGCTTGCCTTCTTCAGTACTATTAAGGCCCAAGCTCAACTATTTGTTAATTAGTCGGTACTATTAAGGCCCTAGCTCAATTGTTTGTTGCGCTATGTACGTCTGAAGCCCAAAAGAAGCCCATGCACACATCATTTTGTAAAGAGCTACATAACAGAGCTAGACATATGCAAACCAAAAAGGCCCACTACTCACACTGCGGCGGCATCAACAACTCCAAACCGGCGCTCGACTCCTCCCTCTCAAGGATTTGCTAAAATCAAAGTGGATGAAGAGGTGTCGAGAAACTCTAACGAAGGCTCGTATAGTGCAGTTTGCAGGGATGAATTGGGGACATATTTTGGGTATTCAGTGTTAAAATGCTCGGGGATGACGGACCGAGCCATGCTTGAGGCTTTGGCGTGCCGGGAAGCCCTGGCTCTAGCTCTCAATCTATCATTATCGCATGTGATCATCGCCTCACACTGTAAAGGTGTGATTAGTGATATTCAGAATGGTATAGGTGGTCTATATGTTAGCTTCATCAAGGAGATCAAAACGACATCAAGGCTGTTTACAAGCTGCTCCTTCATCTTTGAAGGTCAGGAAACAAATATTGTGGCACACAGCCTCGGTAAACACGCTTAAGAATTTTGTTTAGGATTCCATTTGTGGCTCCTCAATCCTCCGGATCTAAGTTGTATCCTCATGAATCTTGTTTATGGTCACTAATAAAGAGTGTGTTCAAACTATAAAAAAATAGAGATGAACTATGAGTTTGGTTCATTTGTTCGACAAAACCTACGTGTGTTTGCGGGTAGTTTAGATCGATTCCACAACACTGCTCGATGCTACTCCATTGCCGATGCACGTCGCTCACCACGATCCAAATGGGGAGAAGCCACACCAATGCGATGGTGTCATGTTGTAATAGTGTCGCTATCCCTAATTCGATGTCAATACCCACACCACATGTTGTGTTTGAGTCTGGTGATCCCTGTTGATCACCCTATCTATATATGTATTTCTGAAGCACACACATCTAAGTAGTTTCAGTTTCATACAAGAAAAAAATTGAAAATTTACTAATTATACATGTTCTTTCCTTTAATGAGAGATGACTTTCTTTGAATAATTATATGGTCACTATATTGATGTTTTAAAGGTGGCTTCCAATTAGATTATGTTCAATGAGCTTCGTAGTCATGGACCTAAATTTAATTAACTGAAATGAAGATTTTTTTTTGCAAAACATACATTTCAATGATTTGATACAATTGTTCTTCTAAAACTTGTTATTTGTGACGCTTTATTCTCCGTAAAAAATTGCACATTGCGGTCCGACTTGCGAAGGAGTAGAGCAACATGAAACAATAATCATGGGGCCGCATTGAACCCCTCTTACCTTAGTCTAATTTTTATCGCTTGTGTGGTTAGGTGATCATTGTCTTCTTCGCCCCTACAAATTTACACTATCTTCGTGTAAAAACTGGTTTGATAAAAAAATATTCGTGCCTTCCTCACCTATTTTTTAAGAATGTCGTCACCTGTTTTTTATTTGTGAGAATCTCCTCACCTAGTTGTTCATATACTAAAAAGTTGCCTAGTAAAAAAACAATTGTCGGTGTAAACGTGCCCTGCTCACCCTCTTATTCACCTAGTTGCTCAATTATCGGTGGTACTACTACGGGTGTTGGGATAGCATTTTATCACACAACTTACAAGGACTGACCGAACGTCTCCAAGAAAGGAAACAACGGCGCAACAGAAGGGGCAGTGGCTGTAAAAAATCTTGCTAAAGCTGCTAGGAGGTCGATCGATTTCTTTTGGCTTCATCCATGGGGATCGAACGGTGAAAGAGACAGGGAAAAGGAGGGATGCCCTTTCCCTGTTCTGTCCCAAGCGCTGCACAGGATGCACCTATACATGCATGCTTAGGAGCTTCCTCTTCTTACCACGAGCCCACGATGCGTTGGAACATGGTCGCAAGCGTACATACAGTGGTGCTGAAAAGCTGAAGACCCCTGTGAAAAGCGCCTGCAAACGGCGGCGCGAACACGGCTGGGAGTGGAGGTCGTGCGGCCCCATGTCCCGCGCACGGCGGCGACGGCGGCATGGCCGGGCCCGGGGATGTACCCGCTGTCGCCTTCGATCGTTCGGTAGCTTTGCTCCGCGGCGACAGCATGTTGGCAAGTAGAACTACTGTGGAGTACGTAGGCGCAGCTTCATGGTCGATCGGTCGAGTTTCGACGAGACGCACGCACGCAGCACCGAGTTGGAACGATCGAAGCCGGACCTGTGGCTCACAGTCGCACCGTGAAATGAAACGAACGCCTGCAAATATGAACTTCCAACAGGTGTGGGATGTGTACACTGTGTGTGCGGTTCCGTGCTCTACACTACTCCCTCCATTCCGTTTTATAGTGCGTATAAGTTTTTGACAAAAATTCCACAATGTAGTGCGTATCTCCTTTCTCGAGCGATTTTGGACGAAAATGCCCCCCCACCTAATCGAACAGCCAGCGCCCCACCCAGCCCACCGCATCGCTCGCCTCTCTCTCTCTCCCTTATCTCTTTCTTCTCGCTGCTTTCCCCACCTCCCTCCCCACCTCGCTGATCCCCACCGATCTCCCTTCTTCCTCGCTGATCCCCATCGATCCCCACCTCCCTTGCTGATCCCCAACTCCCACAACGCTTCCTCTCCTTCTCTCATCGATCTTCTCCGCTTCACATCAGTAGTCGTCCAACAGATCTGGGCCGAGAGGTGTGGCGGAGGCGGCGGTCTTCATGGGCGGAGGAGTTGAGGGAGAGGTGAGGAGGAAGGTCCTGGCTCTGTTGAAGGAGGCAAAGGTGGCAATACAGCAAATTGAGCTGTTGCTAGGCAAGACGCCCAAGCTGGACGGACGAGTTGCTCAACGATTTGGCAAGCGGCAGCGGGAATTCGAAGACACCGAGGGGGAAGAAGAGGAGGAGGTCCCTGGCGAGGGCTGCGCTGGAGACTGGCTGGATGCCCTCAGTAAGGAGGACCTGCTGGAGTACGTCAACGGATTTGATGTCAGCCACACCAACCAAGGTTCGCTTGTGACCCAGGATGCCGATGTCGGCGTCTGTGTAGAAGATGCCTCACCCATGCCGCTCAGTTTCATTCAACAAGGTGTGCATGTCCTTGGGGGCTGCCCAAGTACAGGAACAGGATGCATGTACGGGAACAAGCTCAGTTGTTGCCCAAGTAATGGCGTGCATGTCCTTAGTACATCGAGCTTGCCCATCTTGGCCGGAAAAGAAGTGTCACCCGAGGATGCTGAGACCCAGGACGGCAAAGAGGTGTTGCCCGAGGACACCGAGACCGACGGCGTCGGAGAGTTGCTGCCCAAGGACGCCGAGACAGACGGTGTCGGAGAGTTGCTGCCCGAGGGCGCCGAGACCAACGGCGGAGACGTGTTACCTGTGGACGCCGAGGCCGACGATGACTTAGAGTTGCTGCCCGGGGATGCCGAGAGTGACGACCGTGAGGAGGTGTTGCCCGAAGACGCTGAGACCGGCGACGGCGTAGATGTGGTGCCTGAGGATGCCCAGAGTGACGACGGCGTAGAGGTGTCGCCCGAGGACGCCGAGACCGACGACGGTGAAGAGGTGCCGCCCGAGGATGCCGAGACCGATGTATTATTTGTGCCTGACTCCATGCCCGCTCACGGAGGCGACTCGCTCGATGAACGGACAATGGAGGTAAGGGATAGTATGCTCAGGTTATTAATTCCTGGTTATCTGATGTGAGTGTGTTCACCTCAAATTTGGTTGCATGCATGGACATGGTGATATGATGTGATGAGTATTTTGTTTGAAAAGTTGGTGTTGTGTAGTTTCTCAAGTGAATGTAGATAGTGTCCTCAGTAGCACGAATTGTCCTATGATGTGTATTTTTCTTATTGTCAAATGAATGCTGATAATCAGATTTCATTCACTTGCTTGCATGGACCATGACCAGAACAAATTACTCATTTTTGCTTGGTGGTTAGCTCAGTTTCATGCATGGTAATTATCATTGATCAACTAAACAAAAAACACGTCCATAATACATTGATTAATATGTCCAGATTACATTGATCATTTGAACCCAAAATATGCCCAGATTGCTAGTATGATCAAGTGAACCCAAAATATGTCCAGATTCATTGATCATTTCTTGCCAAAATATGTCCAGACTACATTGATCCATTGAACCCAAACTATGTCCAGATTGCAAACAGCTGCATGCATAGACAATGACCATGTCTAGATGGTGGCATTTAGGAACTCAATCGCGGCATTTACAATTGCTGGATCACATGGTAACCTAGGAGGGAGAAGACCAGCTCCTGCTAGAGCCATCTTTCTCATGTGTGGAACCTTGTAGTGTTGGCTGCCATTAAGTTTGAGTATCTCCCGCATACAGGACTGCAAAGTGAGGAAGATGCGGTTGCTCCTCTCAGGGGGGTACTCTCCATATGCTTGGAGCACCTTGGCAACAATGTCATCTAGTGAACCTGGGAACAACTTCTGAAATAAAGCTTGTAGGGCTGCAAAAAAACCTAGGTCCAATATGTTCAGATCGGGAGAATTTGGTGGTTGGCACATCAACGTAATGTTCCATCCATCTGCCATTGCGGCTGCACAAAACATAGGATCATTGACGGGAATATGAGTTTTGGTGTTGTCCTGTTGTATGATTATAGGATAACCGCGTTCCGAAGCAGGCCACTTCTCCTTAATGGCAGGCAGAAGTTTGTTCACCATGTAATCTTGGCTAACTTTCCTTGTTACCGCCGGCAACACCTTAGTAACAATTGTTCCCGCATCGCGGTTCTTGCTATCCCTCTTAGCCTCCTCTAGGAATGTAAAAGGCCATATGCCAATCTTGCCATCAAATGTCATGTTGCCATCATCATCATATCGACGGCCTCGCCACCGCAGCAAGGAACATCACTTTTTCAATGTAATTCTTGTTTTGTGTGGTACGCTTCGGATCTTCCTCATTGAGACCCAAATAGAATTTTTGATTCTTCCGAGTGCGATAGAACCACTTCTCATCTATGTGGATGACATTGTACATTCCATCAAATGTTGGCTGTTGTGGGATGCTTAGTGGCTGAAACATAGACAAACAAAACTTAACCCTAGCCCTCTTGTTTTCTTCTGTCAATGTTGATTTGATGGCATTAGAATGCCGCCTGAGTCTGCCCTCCTTCAAACGCCTGAATAAGGTAGTCTTTGCCATGTTCAACTCATTAGCAAGATCTTGGAGACTTGTTCTTTTTCTTAGACCAATATCCTTTATAGCATCTTCATTGAAAGCAATCCTCTTGCGGCCACAATTCTGGGTCCTCTTGCTCAAGACTCCCTGGAATCCACCAGCCTTCTTTCCCTCCAGCCATCTCAGTTGTATAGTTCGCAAAGGAATTTTTGTTTCTTCGGCAATAGCTTTAGTAATTCCATGATTCAGTTTACCCAAAGAAGACCTCTCCAAGATCATGGCAAATAGATTTTGCTTTTCTTCATCTTTGTACTGCCTTCTCTTTTTCTTGCCTTCATTTGCAAATAAGTGGCATCATACATTTATTACATTGCTAACTATATGAACAATCATGCAGGAACCAGTACATGTATGCATGAAGCAGTACAAGCATGCATGATCCAGTATACATGACCACTATAAGCATGCATGAACCAGTATCCATGAACCAGCACACATGCATGCATGAACCAGTACATGCATGAATGATCCAGAATCCATGAAGCAGTACGCATGTATGCGATCAGTGCAAGCATGCATGATCCACAATGCATAGCACACATGTATGCATGAACCAGTACAAGCATGCATACCAGCTGGAGCTGGATGTCCCTCGTCGTTTCCTTCAACATTTTCAGCATCAACTCCGGCGTCGACTACATCAAGTTCAACATTCAAGTCAATGCCAAGCATGCCATGTCCGCCGTCGTCGCCGCCGCTGCCGCCGCCGGACTCCACATTCAAGTCAATGCCAGTATCGACATGAACGGAAGGTTGGCCGAGGCCGGCGTCACCGAGTGGAGGTTGGCTAGCCTGCCACCTAACAGTTGGTGATCTTCCAGTGAGTCCCAACCTCGTTCGTCCGCGTCCGCTCTGGCCATGACCGCGTCCACGGCTGGCGTCTCCGCGTCCACGGCCGGCATCTCCACGGCCGGCGCCTCCGCATCCACGGGCGGCGCCTCCGCGGCCGGCGCCTACGCGTCCACGGCTGGCGTCTCTGCGGCCGGCGCCTCCGCGTCCACGGCTGGCGTCTCTGCGGCCGGCGCCTCCGCGTCCACGGCCATGACCGCGTCCAGGGCCAGGCTCAGCTTCAGCATACACATGCTCGTGAGGTTCGTCCTCTGGCAAAATAAATCAACAAACCAAGGTGGTGAGCAAATGATCAGCAAGAAGACGAGAGCACCAACAAAAATATGAACCTCGGCAGGGGGAGAGGACGTACCTTCATCCGAGACAATCAGCTCCACATCGTAGTCTAGCTCTCCGGCAAGACCGCCGTAGTCTTCTTGGACATCTTCCCAGTTGATCTGGTTGTTTAAATCTAACTGTGCCATTGCAGGGTGAAGAACTAGAGAGAAATGAGATGCAGAGAGAAAAATGGTGTACTAGTACACTCTTGGTCCCGTCCTAGAGAGCTGATTCAAATTTGAAAAGGCTGAGCGGGCGTGGGTGGGGCTGGCCACGCAGACGTGGACGCGGGAATGCGCTGAACTTTCCCTCCAATTTCTCTCCGTGGCGGGATTACACGTGGCTGAGGTGATGTGCACATGGGGCTGGACAGAGTTAGTGGAGGGGTATATTAGACCAAAGTACATGTGCCAGCTCACTCATTGGTATTGCCGCTGGAAACTATACGCACTATAAAACGGAATGGAGGGAGTACGTTAAGAGAGCATTGTTCTCTTGAACTGTGTGGAGTAGCACTTATTGTTCTCTTGAAAACGTGCACCACGCAGTGGCAGTGCATTGGCTTCTTTTCCTCCGGTACAGGTATATCTTCTGCTGCAGATGTCCCTAATTTGGGCAACCTCCTGCACGTATTCTCTGTGTCAGCTCTAGCTCTACCCTACCGATATCTTTTATCCTCTCGCGGTGATCTGATCCGTGGCTGGCGCATCCTGCTTCCTGCACTACCCTGCACTGGCTCTTGTGCCCTGGCGTAATCATGATGAAACTGACACATAAATTTAATGTGCCCCTCGCCGCCGAAGAGAAAACACCCGTTTTGCCCTCCCTCCGTCCAGCGACGATCGATCAGGCAAAGCCCAGGTTCTTCTTGCTCCTTGCTTCTTCTTGCTTGGGCTCATTCGGCGAAGCAGGTCTCCCAGCATGCCCTCCACGCCCGGTGAACTTTGAACTGCTGTCGTGGCATTAAATGTTGATTTTGTCCTCTACTTCGTGTCACGTACTCAGTAACTCCGCTGGAACAGTGCTAGTACTACTATCAGACACTGGGTGGAATCTCTGTCTACGCCACTCTTCCACTCGAAGCAACCTGATCGTTGCTGAGCGGATGCACACATATACCCCTACCAATGGAAAGATGGTGTAGAACCCATCGATCAATCAAGCCAAGTCGAGGTCGAAGCTGATGCCACAGGACAAGGCCAGGTTATCATTATGCATGCATGCATGCAGCTCAGTAAGCAAACCCAGAACGCAAGGGACGTCATTAGAAGGGAAACAGATGAACCACCTGACCTATTAGTAGTAGTACTACTACTAGTAGTAGTAGTAAAAATCGGTTTTGGTTTTCACAATCATGGGGCCAAATCTGTTTTTCACTTGAGCTTTTAGGTTGGTTGCTCGCAAGCCAGTCGCTAGCTAACTTGGACCAACGAGACCCCAAGGGAGCTACTCCCACATGCCGTGCAGCACGGTAGATCCAAATCAAAATCTTCTGCGATCCAAAAAAGAAGATTCTTAATCATTGCCTACGGCAGCATCCGGTTAGCCTGGGGAGCTATGCTGGCGCCACTGCAGTGAGATGACCGAGCTCACGTTGGACGAAACGCCATCAAGCCTAAGGCCCTTGTCCGCCCCCGTCCGTTTGGGATAAAAGGGACAAACGAGACGACCCAACGCACGACCCCATCTGTAAAAAGTGTCCGCTTCTGGTCCGTCTCGCCCCATCCTGGAGCAAACTTGAGCTCGATTTGCGTCTGAAGCGGACACTTTGAGCTGCGTCCTCGTCCGGCCTTGTCCGCTTGCACGTGACCCCGGGCCCGCCTGTCAGTGAAACAAAAAGAGCCCCATCTACCCGCCCATCCCTTTCTCTCTCCTTTTCTCTGTCCTCGCTTGACACGCAGTTCGGCGGCCGGGCATGGCCGTGCGCAGGCAAGCAGGCGGGGCCCTGGCGTGAGCGTGGCGGCGTAGGCTCGCAGCCGGGAGGTGCGCGGCGCCGGCAGGGTCGCGCGGCGCTCGGGGGCTCGAGGCTTGCGGCGGCACGGCCGGATGCGGCGGTGGGCGCGGCGTGCAGAGACGGCTGCAGGCGTCGGTGAGCTCGACGGGGCACGGGGACGAGCGTGCGCGGGCGGGGCGCAGGCGCGAGCAAGGCGGCAGGAGCTTGGCGGGGCATGGGCGAGCGCGACGCGGGGTCCTTCCGTGCGGGCGCGGTGGCAGGAGCTCGGCGGGGCATGGGCGAGCGCGGCGCGGAGCATCACCAGTAGGCACACCGGCGCTAGAGGCCATGGCGCGCGGCGTGGCGGGGCGGGCACGGGGCCGGGCGTGGCGAAGGGGTGCGGGCAGGGCGCGCGGCGGGGCGAGGCGTGCACGCGGCGGGGCGGGCAGGGGCGTGGGGCGTGCGGCGAGCGGGCGTGGGCGGGGCGCGGCGCGGGCGTGCACGAGGCGAGGCGGCGGTGGGCGCGAGCGCGACAGCAGGCTGGCGGGGGGCGCGCGGGCGCGGCCAGCAGGCGGGGCGCGGCGCGGCTAGCAGGCGGGGCGCGCGGGCGTGCGCGCAGGGAGCGGGCAGGGCGGGGCAGGACGGGCGCGCGGCGGGCGGGCTCACGCGCGGGCGTGCTCAGGACGAGGCGGCGCGGGCGCGGACGGGGCGGCGGCAGGCGGCGGCGAGGAGTTGGCGGCGGACGGGGCGCGCGGGGCGGGCGCGGGCGAGGCTGCGGGGCGAGCGGGTCGGGCGCAGGCGAGGCGAGCGCGGCGAGGCGGCGGCGAGGCGAGCGGAATGGGCGCGGCGGCAAGGCTGCGGCGCGGCGGGCGGGCGCGGCGAGGCTGGGGCGCGCGCCGGCGGGCAGGCGCGACGAGGCGGCGGTGAGCGCGGCGCGCAGGCGGGGACGAGCGAGCAGCGGACATTTTGGGTCGTTCTTGCGCGGTGGGCACCTCGAACCCAACCCGGACACGCATGTCCGTTTTCGTCCTCATTGTCACCCCAAACAGACAAAATTCAGACAAAACGGACGTCTGGATTGGCCGGATTCTGTCCATTTAGGACGCCGATGGGTTCGCCCGTGTTCGGTTTTGTCAGATGGGTCGTGTGTGCGCGCACCGCGCGGCCGCACCCCAAATCGTGTCCTGGGTGGACGTGAATAAAAAATATAGAAATAACTAAAAAAGTAAGTAAACGCATTTAGAAAAAACATAAAACATATATAGAGGCCGGCCACAAAACGGCTCAGTTTTCACGGCCACTTAAAAGGTCCAGTTTCATAATTAACATATAAAAACAAAATAAAAAAACTCCTCCCGCGCGCTCCTGCCGCGCCCGTCGGTGCCGTGGCCGTCGCCGTCTTCACTGGCCGGCCGCGTCCACAGGTGGGCCGGAGGTGCGTGGTGGACGGGGGCGGGCTGGACGGCCGGAGGTGCCTGCACCACCTCCTCCCGTGGCGACGCCTCCCGCTCCGCTGAGCGCGGCGGAGTGGGGCACCAGTTCACGCCCACGCCGGCGGCCATCTCCGAAGCAGTGCAGGACCAACCCTACCCCTGGCCCAGCAGCCGCTGGAACGCGGCCGGCGGGTCCTCCTCCATCGCCTGCAGCTCCGGGATGGCAACGTCCCCGGCGGTAGAGAGCGCCATGGCCTCCTCCAGGCCATTCCGCTGCCGCTCGTCGTGCGTGTTCATGGAGTCGTCCATGACACGCTGTAGGAGACGGGCCTCCTCCTCCGCTGTCATGCGAGGAGGTGGAGGGGGCGACGAAGACGGCGTGGGCGTCAGGCCGCGCACCCGCGTACGCCCGCGCGTCTCTGCCCGTGGCCTCCGCGACCCCGAAACGGTGCCGGCGAAGTACGACGCGCGCCGCGTGTCGTGCTCGTCCTGGAGCCATGTGTCCCACAGCGGCGAGTCGAGGGCATACCTATGGTCGTAGTACAGGTCGTCGAGGAGGAGGCGGCGGCGGCGCGCGATCTCATCGCGCCGGGCCCGGCCGGTCGGCGGCACTGGCGGGATGGGGACCCGATCCGCGAAGAGGTGCCATCCGTTGGGGAGGTGGGCGTCGCTCCACGGGACCGGCGTCCTCGTCTCCTAGTACCTCCGGCACACGTCCACGCAGATGTACTGCTGGTCGCGGTAGCCGGCGGGCCTAGGGGGAATGGTGAAGGGGGCCGACGCGGGGGCTCGACGAGAGGAGCGCGACGGTGACGCAGGGTCTCGACGAGAGGAGCGCGGCGGTGACGCGTTCTTCTCCTCCTTCACGGATACGCGATGGCGGCTTGAGGAGGAGCCGGCCTCGCGGCCGTGCTTCCCCTTGCGGCCGTAGTTCCAAAGGCCCATGGCTGCGACTGGCCGGCGAGTTCGAGGACGGGGAGTGGCTAGGGTTTCTAGGGTGTCGGCTTTCGAGGGGGTAGAGAGGGGCCGGAGTGGAAACTGAGGACGACGATCGGTCCACGGGTCCCCATTTAAGAAGGACGGCGACCTTCCATTGGGCCGATGACAGGTGGGGTCTGCCACCCGTGCGCATTGATGTTGGCGGGCGGGAGCTAGGTGGCCGCTCCGCCACGCGGCCAGACGCGGACGAGCAGCGCGTCCGTTCGGTGTCCGCGGCGACCCAAACCCAACGCAAAGATGCGCTTGGAATGGGTCGGCCCGGATACAAAACGGACCAGATAGGTCCGGGCCGTCGCGCGCTGGGTCTCCTCATTTGTTCGTTTTACCCCAAACGAACGAGGCCGAACAAGATGGAGTTGCGTGGTGGAGTTGGCCTAATGCAGTGCAGGCACTAGCTACCAGCTAGTGCTACAATGGTGCGGCATATGCTCCTACTACAGTAGTACTCCTGGTAAAGTAATCTTGCTCCGTGTTTGAACTTTGAACGATGGAGTAGAACTTGCTCCGTGTTTGAATTTGGACGTAAAACTTTTAGGGATTGTACATTCATCTGATGTGAGCATCCACAATTTTTCCAGAATTTTCTGAAACATTTGTAATTATTTTTTTGAAATGGTATCATGGTATCGCATAAGGGGTGCTGTCATGTGATATTCTCCTGATCGAGTAGTATCATGGATTCATGGAGGTCATTATATGTTTCTTTATCCTTGAGAAAAATATCCCCTAAATCTTAAACTTGATCCTCGAGAAAAATATACCCTAAATCTTAAACAGGTATTCATGGTCCGAATCTATAATGAGCTTTTAATCCTGAGTTCGGGATTGCGGCTTCTCCATGGATTGGCTAGCCGATTGATTTATGAAATCAGTCGGCTCGCCAGCCGTTTGATTTTCCCACATCACCGTTCAATAGGTCAACATAATCTGGTTCGATCCCTTCCTTCCTTCGCTTTCCTTGGATCACCCAATCTCACGTTGCACCGCTCGGCTCTTAGTGCCAACCTCTCACCAACGATGCCGCTCCCTGTTCTTAAAGAAATATGCTCTAGAGGCAATAATAAAATTATTATTTAATACCTCATATCATGATGAATGTTTATTATTCATGCTAGAATTGTATTAACCAGAAACTTAGTACATGTGTGAATACATAGACAAACAGAGTGTTCCTAATATGCCTCTACTTGACTAGCTTGTTAATCAAAGATGGTTAAGTTTCCTAGCCATGGACATGTATTGTCATTCGATCAATGGTATCACATCATTAGAGAATGATGTGATGGACTAGACTCATCCGTTAGTTTAGCACTATGATCGTTTAGTTTATTACTATTGCTTTCTTCATGTCTTATATATGTTCCTATGACTACGAGATTATGCAACTCCCGAATACCGGAGGAACACTTAGCGTGCTATCAAACGTCACAACGTAACTGGGTGATTATAAAGATGCTCTACAGGTGTCTCCGATGGTGTTTGTTGAGTTGGCATAGATCGAGATTAAGATTTGTCACTCCGATTGTTGGAGAGGTATCTCTGAGCCCTCTCGGTAATGCGCATCACTATAAGCCTTGCAAGCAATGTGACTAATGAGTTAGTTGCGGGATAATGCATTACGGAATGAGTAAAGAGACTTGCCGGTAACAAGATTGAACTAGGTATGATGATACCGATGATCGAATCTCGGGCAGGTAACATACCGATGACAAAGGGAACAACGTATGTTGTTATGCGGTTTGACCGATAAAGATCTTCGTATAATATGTAGGAGCCAATATTGTTGGGGAACGTAGTAATTTCAAAAAAATTCCTACGCACACGCAAGATCATGGTGATGCATAGCAACGAGAGGGGAGAGTATTGTCTACGTACCCTTCGTAGACCGCAACGGAAGCGTTGACGCAACGTAGAGGAAGTAGTCGTACGTCTTCCCGATCCGACCGATCCAAGCACCGTTACTCCGGCACCTCCGAGTTCTTAGCACACATACAGCTCGATGACGCTCCCCGGGCTCCGATCCAGCAAAGCTTCGGGGATGAGTTCCGTCAGCACAACGGCGTGGTGACGATGATGATGTTCTACCGACGCAGAGCTTCGCCTAAGCACTACAACGATATGACCGAGGTGGAATATGGTGGAAGGGGGCACCGCACACGGCTAAGGAACGATCACGAAGATCAACTTGTGTGTCTAGGGGTGCCCCTGCCCCCGTATATAAAGGATCCAAGGGGGGGGGGGTGCGGCCGGCCCTATGGAGGCGCGCAGGAGGAGTCCTACTCCTACCGGGAGTAGGACTCCCCTCCCGTTCCTTGTCCAACTAGGAGAGGTGGAGGGAGAATAGGAAAGGGGGGGCGCCGCCCCTCCCTCCTTGTCCAATTCGGACTAGGGGAGAGGGGGCGCGCGGCCTGCCCTGGCAGCCCCTTCCTCTTCTCCACATTAGGCCCATGAGGCCCATTAACCCCCCGGGGGGTTCCGGTAACCCCCCAGTGCTCCGGTTTTATCCGATACTTCTCCAGAACCCTTCCGGTGCCCGAATATAGTCATCCAATATATCAATCTTTATGTCTCGACCATTTCGAGACTCCTCGTCATGTCCGTGATCACATCCGGGACTCCGAACTAACTTCGGTACATCAAAATGCATAAACTCATAATAACTGTCATCGTAACGTTAAGCGTGCGGACCCTACGGTTCGAGAATAATGCAGACATGACTGAGACAAATCTCTGGTCAATAACCAATAGCGGGACCTGGATGCCCATATTGGCTCCTACATATTCTACGAAGATCTTTATCGGTCAGACCGCATAACAACATACGTTGTTCCCTTTGTCATTGGTATGTTACTTGCCCGAGATTCGATCGTCGGTATCCAATACCTAGTTCAATCTCATTACCGGCAAGTCTCTTTACTCGTTCCGTAATACATCATCTCGCAACTAACTCATTAGTTGCAATGCTTGCAAGGCTTATGTGATGTGCATTACCGAGAGGGCCCAGAGATACCTCTCCGACAATCGGAGTGACAAATCCTAATCTCGAAATACGCCAACCCAACATCTACCTTTGGAGACACCTGTAGAGCTCCTTTATAATCACCCAGTTACATTTTGACGTTTGGTAGCACACAAAGTGTTCCTCCGGCAAACGGGAGTTGCATAATCTCATAGTCATAGGAACATGTATAAGTCATGAAGAAAGGAATAGCAACATACTAAATGATCGGGTGCTAAGCTAATGGAATGGGTCATGTCAATCAGATCATTCATCTAATGATGTGATCCCGTTAATCAAATAACAACTCTTTGTCCATGGTTAGGAAACATAACCATCTTTGATTAACGAGCTAGTCAAGTAGAGGCATACTAGTGACACTCTGTTTGTCTATGTATTCACACATGTATTATGTTTCCGGTTAATACAATTCTAGCATGAATAATAAACATTTATCATGAAATAAGGAAATAAATAATAACTTTATTATTGCCTCTAGGGCATATTTCCTTCAAATATGAGCATCCAGGTTCCGCTATTGGTTATTGACCGGAGATGTGTCTCGGTCATGTCTACATAGTTCTCGAACCCGTATGGTCCGCACGTTTAACGTTCGATGACGATTTGCATTATGGGTTATGTGATTTCATGTACCGAAGGTTGTTCGGAGTCCCGGATGAGATCACGGACATGACGATGAGTCTTGAAATGGTCGAGACGTAATGATCGATATATTGGAAGACTATATTCGGACATCGGAAAGGTTCCGAGTGATTCGGGTATTTTTCGGAGTACCGGAGAGTTACGGGAATTCGCCGGAGGAAGTAGTGGGCCTTAATGGGCCACACGGGAAAGGAGAGAAGGGCCTCAAGGGGTGGTCGCGCCCCCCCCATGGGCTGGTCCGAATTGGACTAGGGAGCGGGCAGCGCCCCCCACTTTCCTTCTCCCTCTCCTCTCCTTCCTTCTTCTCCTACATGGACTAGGAAAGGGGGAATTAAACCTACTCCTACTAGGAGTAGGAATCCCCCCTTTGGGCGCGCCCCTTATGGCCGGCCCTCCTCCTCGTCCCCTCCTTTATATACGGGGGAGGGGGCCACCCCATAGACAAAGAAGTTGATCTTTAGCCATGTGCGGTGCCCCCCTCCATAGTTTTCCACCTCGGTCATATTGTTGTAGTGCTTAGGCGAAGCCCTGCGTCGATAACTTCATCATCACCGTCACCACGCCGTCGTGCCGACGAAACTCTCCCTTGGCCTCAGTTGGATCAAGAGTTCGAGGGACGTCACTGAGCTGAATGTGTGTAGATCGCGGAGGTGCCGTGCATTCAGTACTTGGATCGGTTGGATCGCGAAGACGTTCGACTACATCAACCGCATTACTAAGCGCTTCCGCTTTCGGCCTACGAGGTTACGTGGACACACTCTCCCCGCTCGTTGCTATGCTTCTCCTAGATAGATCTTGTGTGATCGTAGGCAAAACTTTTGAAATACTACGTTCCCCAACAGTGGCATCCGAGCCAGGTTTATGCGTAGATGTTATATGCACGAGTAGAACACAAAGGAGTTATGGGCGTGGGTATATACATATTGCTTGCCGTCACTAGTTGATTCTTGATTCGGCGGTATTGTTGGATGAAGCGGCCCGGACTGACATTACATTACCGCGTTCATGAGACTGGTTCTACCGACGTGCTTTGCACACAGGTGGCTGGCGGGTGTCTATTTCTCCAACTTTAGTTGAACCGGATTCAATGAACGGGGTTATTTCTGAAGATCAAAAAGCAATCACTATACCGCGTTGTGGTTTTTATGCCGTAGGTAAGAACGGTTCTTGCTAAGCCCGTAGCAGCCAGGTAAAACTTGCAACAACAAAGTAGAGGACCTCTAACTTGTTTTTGCAGGGCATGTTGTGATGCGATATGGTCAAGACGTGATGAGATATAAATTGTTGTATAAGATGATCATGTTTTGTTAAAGTTATCGGTAACTGGCAGGAGCCTTATGGTTGTCTCTTTATTGCATAAGATGCAAGCGCCATATAATTGCTTTACTTTATCGCTATGCGATAGCAATAGTTGCAAAAGCAATAGTCGACGAAACGACCATGTGAAGATACGTTGATAAAGATCAAGATAATGGAGATCATGGTGTCATGCCGGTGACGATGGAGATCATGACAGTACTTTGGAGATGGAGATCAAAGGCACAAGATGATGATGGCCATATCATGTCACATATTTTGATTGCATGTGATGTTTATATTTTATGCATCTTATTTTGCTTAGTATGACGGTAGCATTATGAGATGATCCCTGTCGGTGTTCTGGGAACGGGGGTCCCCAGACTTGCCTGCCTGCGGCCTGCGGCGTGGCTCAAAAGGGGGCCCAGCGCGGCCCATCTTCATCAACACAGACCCAAGACCCTAGCGAGGGGCCAAGCCTCGCGGGACGGACAACACGGAGCTTCCTCAGGCACGGCCTCATCAGGCTGGCTCGCGAGGAGGCGGAGAGATCAAGGCGGGGTACCTCACGAGGTGCCCGTGACGCAAGCCATGACGACCAAGGGCGCCAGGCGGGCGCCAGCCCGCGCAGTGTCCTCCTTTCCTCTTTGGTGCAAAGGGAGCAAGCGCAGGCGAGATCATCAAGTAAAGGCACCCGTTTCGGTGCAACGAGACCAAGACCAGTCCAACGGCAGGGAGGAAGTCATTGTGGAGCCCAAGCCAGCGTCACCACCAGAGCCTTTGGCAGGAGAGGACCAACTTTAGTCAGGATAAGTGTACCAGATGTTCCCCTTCAAAATGGCCAATTGTTGGCGCCCTTCCTGCTCAATATTTGGGAAGAGGCCCAGGGCCTTTGCCTATAAATAGGACTAGCCACCCCCAAGGTAGGGGGGCAATCAAGAAGGAAGAATCTAGAAGCCAAGAGAGGAACTAGCTAGGATCGGATCGAGTAGCATCACACACACACAGAGAGAGAAGGGCGACTGAACTCCTCCTAGCAGTTCATCCCCCCAGCCAAGAACAGACCCTCGCGAGGCTGTTCTTCCTTGTACTGCTCATCATCATCAGCCCAAGAGGCAATCCACCACACCACACACTGGAGTAGGGTATTACACCACAACGGTGGCCCGAACCAGTATAAACCCTGTGTCTCTTGTGCTGTTCTTTCCATAGCTTAGATCTTAGCGAGGCGGAGGGGTGCAGGTAGGTAGAAGGCGAAATATCTGCGCGCACTCCAGTGTTCGAACCTCAAGGGTCTGCCGGAACCCGAAATCCGACATTTGGCGCGCCAGGTAGGGGTGCGCCGGAATTCGTCTTCCACCACCCCGTTCTCCTCCGACCATCGCGTCCATGTCTGACGCTCGTCGGGCCCGCGCCGAGTGCCGGGCCGCTCTCGCTTCCCGCGTCGCCCAGACGGCTCCTGTCGGCAGGCGTCCTTGCCGTTCCCTGCCACCTGCCGTCAATGCTGCCACCGGCCCGGCGGGGAACGAGCAGCAAGCGTCGTCTCAGCATCCGTCCGTGCGGCAAGACGGCCACACCGCTACTCCCTCGCTCACCCCAGCTGGTTCTTCGTCCCGCGCGCTCCGCGCACCCATGGAGGCTCGAGCTGCGCTCATCGCGGCAAACGAGCTCCTGCGCTACCGTCCCGTCGACGACGTCTACGAAGAATGGCTCGACCGCGTCGCCGAGCTCGTCCGCGCCGCAGGGGGCTCTCCTGCGCCGTCCGTTTCGCTGCACCGCACCTTGCCCCGCGCGGGCGACGAAGCTCCGGGGCCCCCCCAGCCGCCTCCTCCTCAAGAAGGCGCCATGGCTGCAAGGCGCGTGGCCCCTGGGCGGAACCCGCTCCGTCAGGTGCCAGCGCGGCAAGAGCAGAGCTGCCAAGAAGTCCCTCGCCCGCAAGAAGCTGCCCGGGCGCTACCTGCTCCAGCACGTCGCGACCATGCTCCTGCTCCCGGATGTCAAGACCCCGCGCTGCTCCCAGCTGCAGCGCGTGGGGACATGCAAGACCAAGCTCTCCGTCACCCAGGCCTCCCTTGGCCACAACAGGCTACCGTGCCTTCACCACCGAGGTACGCAGTGTCGCGTGGCCCGGCAAGTTCAAGCCAGACCTGCCTCCTCGTTACGATGGCACGGCCGACCCTGCGGAGTTCCTCCAGCTCTATGAGGTGGGCATCGAAGCTGCCAACGGAGACGAGAAGGTCATGGCGAACTGGTTTCCCATGGCGCTCAAGGACGGGGCCCGCACCTGGCTCCTGAACCTGGCTCCAGGCACGATCTCCTCCTGGGACGAGATGCGCACCCGCTTCATCGCCAACTTCCAAGGTACTTGTGACCGGCCACCCGCCGTGAGCGACATGCGCCGCATCAAGCAACAACCCGGAGAGACCCTGCAGAAGTACATCCAGCGCTTCAACAACGCACGCCTCAAGATTCCCAAGGTGACCGAGGAGGCCATCATCTCAGCCTTCTCCGACGGCGTGCGCGATGTCAAGATGAAGGAGGAGCTGGCGAAGCATGAAGACCTGTGCACTTCCTTGGAGTTGTTCAACTTGGCAACCAAGTGCGCCAGGGCTGAGGAAGGGCGTCTCTCCCTCCTCGAGCTGCCTGCCGCGGACCCAGAAGAGAAGAAGCCCAAGGCCAAGGATGTGAAGCGCAAGGGGGCTGCGGTGCTCGCGGCAGAACCAGACACCAAGCGGGGCAGAGATCAGCCCGAATCTTCCAAGGGCAGTCGGTACTGTGTGTACCACGACCTCCACACCCACAACACCAACGAATGTTAAGAGCTCCGAGCCGTGCGAGAAGGAAGGATCGGCCGTCGGCCCGACCACGGTGACCGCGGCTATGGTCAAGGAGGAGGAAGGAACGCAGTACGCTGGGAAGACCGCTGCCCGCGCCAAGGGTGGCGCGATCGACCTCGCGAGGATCGCTGGCAAGACCTGCCTCGTGAGGGAGACTGGAGGGATCAGCCTCGTGAGGATCGCCCGCAAGGCAACGCATGCCTCCCTCCGCTGCCGTCGCAGCCAAGGAGAAACGAGGACCGCCATCAGGACGAGGGGGCTGGGGGCTTCCAGGAGCCGCGCGCGATCGCCTGCATCCTGGGCGGGGCTCAAGCCCCAGCCTCTCAACGCATCTTCAAGCAGTTCGCCCGCGAAGTGAATGCAGTCCTCCCCAAGCTTGAAGCCACGCGCCCTCTCAGGTGGTCGGCATGCGCCATCACGTTCAGCTCAGCAGATCAGCTCAAGTGTGCGGCCACAACCGGAGTCCTCCCGATGCTTTGTTCCCCAATCATCAGCAACGTGGTGGTCACCAGGACCCTCATCGATGGCGGGGCAGGGCTCAACGTCCTGTCCGTCGAAACATTCAACAATCTCCAAGTGCCCTACAACCAGCTTCAGCCGACCAAGCCTTTCTTTGGAGTCACCGACGGCTCCACGGTCCCGATTGGGCAGGTCCGCCTCCCTGTCACCTTCGGGGCACGCGAAACTACCACACCGAGCTCATCAACTTCGACGTCGATCACATTTGTCTGCCGTACAATGCCATCCTTGGGTACCCAGCGCTGGCCAAGTTCATTGCCGAAACTCACCACGGCTACAACGTCCTCAAGATGCCAGGAAGTGGTGGAGTCATCACGGTGCCCTGTGAAGAGAAGGACGCGGTGTGTTCCCTGGAACGAGCCTTTCAGGCCGCATCACTGGAAGACCTGGATCGCGGAAGCAGGAGGCTTCCCGAGACCACCCCCAAGAAGAAGAAGAAGACATTGCCCGGCCCAGCCCCTCAGGAGGCAGGCCCCTCAAGGCCCGCGCCTGCCTAGGGGGAACCTCCTTCCATCGCATAGGAAAGCGTGCCCGGCGCCCTCCTCAGGCAGGGCTCGAGGGCTCTCCCCTGGAGGGCCACCGACCTGGCTAAGGTCACGAGGGAGGCGCTTGGGCACCACATGGAGGCGTGTTTCGAAGCATGTTTCCCTCAAGAAGGAGTAAGGCAAGGAGAGCCAGATCCTCAGGACTTCGTCAGCAAGGCCATTCAGGAGCTATAGGAGTCAAGAGTCATGAAAGGCGGCCGCCGCCTACCGGCTGTGGCTCCCCATCCAGGCGAGGATGGTGGGCTGCGCGTCTACATCGACATACCAGGGCTCAATCGAGTCGCCTCTCTGGAGCGCCTCTGGCCCTCGCGAGTGGGGCGCTGCGAAGGTCCACCCCACAGCTACATTCGCATGCCTTACGGCTTGCCGAACGCGGCTACCGTGTACCAGCGCCTCATGATGGGCATCATGGAGGCTCAAGAGGCCAGGCGTTCCGCAGCCCTGGCGGAGATGGAGATGGTCCGCGAGGAGCCACCAGCGCCTCCGGAGCCTCCCGAGGCCCCTGGGCCTGGGGGCTTGTGAGGATCGGCTTCCGCAGCCCACCGAGTCTGCTACGCCAACACTCCTTCATCCTCAACATCATCAGGTGACATCTTTCAAGTTTCATTTTCAGCTGGGAGCACCCCCCAGGGCTGCATTATTCCCAGGCCGCGTGGGTCCGTCCCTGCGGCATGTATCCCTTTTATTTCATGTTGTTAGCTTACCTTGTTGGGGGCGCCCCACGGGCTGCATCATCCCCAAGTCGCTCGGGCCTGACCCAGTGATGTCCGCCTTCCCGGCATCTATTTGAATGAATCCACTCCTTCGCGGCTAATGTGTTTGACCTAGTTGCCCGCTCAACTGACGCCAACTGACGGAGCTGCTCCCAAACGGCACGACGCTTGCGCATGGGCCCGTCCCTGCAACGCCGACAAACCTGAATGGCTGAGCTCTGGCCGCGGCAGCCCCGCATGGTGCCACCTCGTCAAGCCTTCAGTGCCTCATCGCCCCTCGGAAGCAACCAACGGCTGACTGTCAATTGTCATGGCAACCCCTCGTTCTTTCTATGATGGGTCTACAGGATCTCCTAAAGGAGCTGCGTCAGGTGAGGCCCTTGCGGTGTCTCCTTCACTCTCATCCGCGCGAACCGCTTGCACGTTAAAGGGGGGGTGCCTGAGCATCACGACTCAGGGCTCCTACTGGCTCTCCAGCCCTCACCCTCTGTCCTTGTCCACGGCATCGCGACCTGGCATACCAGCGACAGCTGAGACTCGCTCGAGGGCCGGGACCCGAGGACGTAGAGCAGAAAGGGGAGCAAAGGTGAGAGGGGAGAGACACGCTAGGACCTCGCCGAGCAACCTCACGCCTGCCGATGCATGGACCCGGCGACACACCAGAGAGCGGTCCCTGATTCTCGAGATAAGTCACCACCCGGAAGCACCAGCTACCGTGGCATCATCCCCGCACCTAATGCAATCCCGTGTTAGCGACGCCGCTCTCCTTTCTCACTGAACGACGGCTGCTTGAGCGCCAAAGGGGACCTCCTGAGCATCGCGACTCAGGGGCTCTTACCGGACCCGGGGTCGCTCACCTCCTGGCCTTGACTACGACATCGCGACCTGGCATACCAGCGATGGCTGAAGCCGCCTTGGGACTGGGACCTGTCAGCGCAGAGCACCAAGCCCTCGTGAGGTTCGAAAGGGAGAACTGAGCTAAGACGGAATGAGCAACTCGCACAATTCTATGACAAGGGTTATATCAACAAACAGGATCACATGCACCTTACAAGCCCCCACGGGACGCGTCTTTGATTCATTGCAGGGAACAAATCCTAAAAGGACGCTAACTACACGCGCCCCTACAAAAGACGCCATCGTCAACAGCGGGCCGTCAAGCACCGGCACCAACCCCATCCAGATTAGAGTCGGTGACGGCCTGACGAGCCCGCCCTGCTCTAGGAGCGGCGCCGGCTCGGGGGCTCGTAGCTGTCGTCGCTCGTCTCCGGAGTCGCGAAGAGCTCGCCGGAGTCATTAGACCCTCCGCCGCCTCCGCCGCCTGAGCAGCCGCCAAGGGAGCGGTCGGCGGGCCCAGTCCTCGCCGTAGCAGGGTCCCGACCACCTCTCCCGGGGCAGCACTCCAGCCGGCGCCCGTTCGCATCGAAGACCTTGAAGAACATCACCGAAGCACTGTCGTACTCCAAGTGGATCGCGAAGGCACCTCTTGTCCTGCAAACCCGGGCGATTTCGCTCCAGCCTCGAGTCATGAAGACCTCGCCCGGGGCAACGACCACGACCTCTGCCTCGGTCACGAGGGTGCGGCAGCCGGCGTGCTGCAGCCAAAGCTCCAGGAGTTCTCCCTGCGAGATGATGGAGGCGAAGAAGGGAGGAAGGCGAATCCAAGACTGAGGAGGCATGGCGGCGTGGAGCACGAACTCTCGGGAGGAGCCCCCGGTGTGGACCCCAGGGGGGACGACCCACACCTTCGTGACCCGTCGGCGCCGATGGCGGCGCCGCCCGTGGCGTTCGGCATCGACTCCTTCAGAGCCCTCGATGTGGGCGTACAAGGGAAGCGGGAACCCCAGCGGTGGCCGCTCGCACCAGGGCCTCGACACCACCTGATGGGCCCCCTCGTCCCGGCCGCAGAGGACGAGCCGTTTCTGTTGGAAATATGCCCTAGAGGCAATAATAAATTGGTTATTATTATATTTCCTTGTTCATGATAATCATTTATTATCCATGCTAGAATTGTATTGATAGGAAACTCAGATACATGTGTGGATACATAGACAACACCATGTCCCTAGTAAGCCTGTAGTTGACTAGCTCGTTGATCAATAGATGGTTACGGTTTCCTGACCATGGACATTGGATGTCGTTGATAACGGGATCACATCATTAGGAGAATGATGTGACGGACAAGACCCAATCCTAAGCCTAGCACAAGATCATGTAGTTCGTATGCTAAAGCTTTTCTAATGTCAAGTATCATTTCCTTAGACCATGAGATTGTGCAACTCCCGGATACCGTAGGAGTGCTTTGGGTGTGCCAAACATCATAACGTAACTGGGTGGCTATAAAGGTACACTACAGGTATCTCCGAAAGTGTCTGTTGGGTTGGCACGAATCGAGACTGGGATTTGTCACTCCGTGTAAACGGAGAGGTATCTCTGGGCCCACTCGGTAGGACATCATCATAATGTGCACAATGTGATCAAGGAGTTGATCACGGGATGATGTGTTACGGAACGAGTAAAGAGACTTGCCGGTAACGAGATTGAACAAGGTATCGGGATACCGACGATCGAATCTCGGGCAAGTATCGTACCGCTGGACAAAGGGAATTGTATACGGGATTGATTAAGTCCTTGACATCGTGGTTCATCCGATGAGATCATCGTGGAACATGTGGGAGCCAACATGGGTATCCAGATCCCGCTGTTGGTTATTGATTGGAGAACGTCTCGGTCATGTCTGCATGGTTCCCGAACCCGTAGGGTCTACACACTTAAGGTTCGATGACGCTAGGGTTATAAAGGAAGTTTGTACGTTCCCCAACAGTTTCTTCGGCGGGAGCGGGTCTAGTTCCTCTCGGGGAGCCTTTCCCTTCTCTGCCGCTGAGAACCGGCGGATCAGAGCCATCACAGCAAGGCGGAGCAAGGACCGGGAAGAAGGAGAAGCAAGAAGGGATGGACTGGAAGAGCGCGCGCCGTTCCGTACTTATGGCCGGCGAAGGCCAACCGCCGACCTCCATGATCGCAGGTAATCACGACCCGCTTTGCATGCAGGGAGACTTGTCCAATCCGTGCAGTTGCCGAGGCACCGTGGGGAAGTGGAGACGCCCACGTCCAATCAACCTCCACACGGCGCCCAAGGCCGCAGGTTGTTAGGGCCCGCGGCGCTTCGCTCTTGCCCTTTCGCCTCCCTGCACGGCCAAGTCCGGGCGCGCCTTGGGCCCGGGGGCTACTGTCGGCGTTCTGGGAACGGGGGTCCCCAGACTTGCCTGCCCGCGGCCTACGGCGTGGCTCAAAAGAGGGCCCAGCACGGCCCATCTTCATCAACACAGACCCAAGACCCTCGCAAGGGGCCAGGCCTCACGGGGCGGACGACACGGAGCTTCCTCAGGCACGGCCTCATTAGGCTGGCTCGCGAGGAGGCAGAGAGATCAAGGCGGGGTACCTCACGAGGTGCCCGTGACGCAAGCCATGACGACCAAGGGCGCCAGGCGGGCGCCAGCCCGCGCAGTGTCCTCCTTTTCTCTTTGGTGCAAAGGGAGCAAGCGTAGGCGAGATCATCATGTAAAGGCACCCGTTTCGGTGCAACGAGACCAAGACCAGTCCAACGGCAGGGAGGAAGTCATTGTGGAGCCCAAGCCAGCGTCACCACCAGAGCCTTTGGCAGGCGAGGACCAACTTTAGTCAGGATAAGTGTACGAGATGTTCCCCTTCAAAATGGCCAATTGTTGGCGCCCTTCCCGCTCAATATTTGGGAAGAGGCCCAGGGCCTTTGCCTATAAATACGACTAGCCACCCCCAGGGTAGGGGGGCAATCAAGAAGGGAGAATCTAGAAGCCAAGAGAGGAACTAGCTAGGATCAGATCGAGTAGCATCACACACACACACAGAGAGAGAGAGAGAAGGGCGACTGAACTCCTCCTTGCAGTTCACCCCCCAGCCAAGAACAGACCCTCGCGAGGCTGTTCTTCCTTGTACTGCTCATCATCATCAGCCCAAGAGGCAATCCACCACACCACACACTGGAGTAGGGTATTACACCACAACGGTGGCCCGAACCAGTATAAACCCTGTGTCTCTTGTGCTGTTCTTTCCATAGCTTAGATCTTAGCGAGGCGGAGGGGTGCAGGTAGGTAGAAGGCGAAATCTCCGCACGCACCCCAGTGTTCGAACCTCAAGGGTCTGCCGGAACCCGAAATCCGACAATCCCTTACTAAAATTTCAAGGTATAAGTGTTCTCCCTGAGTATGCACCGTTGCGACAGTTCTTCGTGCTGAGACACCACGTGATGATCGGGTGTGATAAGCTCTACGTTCACATTCAACGGGTGAAAGCCAGTTGTCCACATGCAGAATACTCGGGTTAAACTTGACGAGCCTAGCATATGCAGATAAGGCCTCGGAACACTGAGACCGAAAGGTCGAGCGTGAATCATATAGTAGATATGACCAACATAGTGATGTTCACCATTGAAAGTTACTCCATCTCACATGATGATCGGACATGGTTTAGTTGATATGGATCACGTGATCACTTAGATGATTAGAGGAATGTTTATCTAAGTGGGAGTTCTTAAGTAATATGATTAATTGAACTTAAATTTATCATGAACTTAGTCCTGATAGTATTTGCATATCTATGTTGTAGATCAATTGCTCGTGTATAACTTCCCCGTTTTATTTATGATATGTTCCTATAGAAAAATAAGTTGAAAGATGATAGTAGCAATAATGCGGACTAGATCCGTGATCTGAGGATTATCCTCATTGCTGCACAGAAGAATTATGTCCTTAATGCACCACTAGGTGACGGACCTTTTTGCAGGAGCAAATGCAGATGTTATGAACGTTTGGCAAGCTCGGTATGATGACTACTTGATAGTTTAGTGCGTCATGCTTTACGGCTTAGAACCGGGACTTCAAAAATGTTTTGAATGCCATGGAGCATATAAGATGTTCCAAGAGCTGAAATTGGTATTTCAGACTCATGCCCATGTTAAGAGGTATGAGACCTCTGACAAGTACTTTGTCTATAAGATGGAGGAGAATAGCTCAACCGGTGAGCATGTGCTCAGAATGTCTGAGTACTACAATCGCTTGAATCAAGTGGGAGTTAATCTTCCAGATAAGATAGTGATTGACAGAGTTCTCTAGTCACTATCGCCAAGTTACTGGAGCTTCGTGATGAACTATAATATGTAAGGGATGACGAAAATGATTCCCGAGCTCTTCGCGATGCTGAAATCAGCGAAGGTAGAAATCAAGAAAAGCACCAAGTGTTGATGGTTGACAATACCACTAGTTTCAAGTAAAAGGGCAAGGGAAAGAAAGGGAACTTCAAGAAAAATGGCAAGCAAGTTGACACTCCCATGAAGAAGCCCAAAGCTAGACCCAAGCCTGAAACTGAGTGCTTCTACTACAAAGGAAATGGTCACTGGAAGTAGAACTGCCCTAGATACTTGGCGGATAAGAAGGATGGCAAAGTGAACAAAGGTATATTTGATATACATGTAATTGATGTGTACTTTACTAGTGTTTATAGCAACCCCTCAGTATTTGACACTAGTTCAGTTGCCAAGAGTAGTAACTCGAAACGGGAGTTGCAAAATAAACAGACTAGTTAAGGGTGAGGTGATCATGTGAGTTGGAAGTGATTCCAAGGTTGATAATATCACCATCGCACACTCCCTTTACCTTTGGGATTAGTGTTGAACCTAAACTAAATGTTATTTGCTGTTTGCATTGAGCATAAATATGATTGGATCATGTTTATTGCAATACAGTTATTCATTTAAGTCAAAGAATAATTGTTGTTCTATTTACATGAATAAAACCTTCTATGGTCATACACTCAATATAAATGGTTTATTGAATCTCGATCGTACTGATACACATATTCATAATATTGAAGCCAAAAGATGCAAAGTTAGTAATGATAGTGCACCTTATATGTGGCTTTGTCGTTTAGGTCATATTGGTGTAAAGCGCATGAAGAAACTCCATGCTGATGGACTTTTGGAATCCCTTGATTATGGATGACTTGATGCTTGCGAACCATGCCTCATGGGCAAGATGACCAAGCCTCCGTTCTTCGGAACAATGGAGCGAGCAACAGACTTGTTGGAAATAATACATACTGATGTGTGCGATCCAATGAGTGTTGAGGCTCGTGGCGAGTATCGTTATTTTCTGACCTTCACAGATGATTTGAGCAGATATGGGTTGATACGTCCATTTTGCATCATGCTTTTATATCGATATTTATTGCATTATGGGTTGTTATTACACATTATGTCACAATACTTATGCCTATTCTGTCTTATTTTACAAGGTTTACATAAAGAGGGAGAATGCCGACAGCTGGGATTCTGGGCTGGAAAAGGAGCAAATATTAGAGACCTATTCTGCACAGCTCCAAAAGTCCTGAAACTTCACGGAAGACGTTTTCAGAATATATAAAAAATACTGAGCGCAAGAAGTTCACCAGGGGGGCACACCCTGCCCACGAGGGTGGGGGCGCGCCCTACCCCCTAGGCACGCCCCCTACCTCGTGGGCCCCATGGTGGCCCTCCGGTGGCCATCTTCTGCTATATGAAGTATTTCAATGAGAAAAAAATCATAAGCCATCTTCTCGAACGAAACTCCGCCGCCACGAGGCGGAACCTTGGCGGAACCAATCTAGGGCTCTGGTGCAGCTGTTTTGCGGGGGAAATCATCGCCATCGTCATCACCAACGCTCCTCTCATCGGGAGAGGGCAATCTCCATCAACATCTTCTTCAGCATCATCTCCTCTCAAAACCCTAGTTCATCTCTTGTATCCAATTCTTGTCTCCAAGTCCGGGATTGGTGCTAGTAGTGTTAATTACTCTTTGTAGTTGATGCTAGTTGGTTTAATTGGTGGAAGACCATATGTTCAGATCCTATATGCATATTAATACCCCTCAGATTATAAACATGATTATGCTTTGTGAGTAGCTACGTTTGTTCCTGAGGACATGTGAGAAGTCTTGCTATTAGTAGTCATGTGAATTTGGTATTCGTTCGATATTTTGATGAGATGTATGTTGTCTCTTCTCTAGTGGTGTTATGTGAATGTCGACTACATAACACTTCACCATTATTTGGGCCTAGAGGAAGACATTGGGAAGTAATAAGTAGATGATGGGTTGCTAGAGTGACAAAAGCTTAAACCCTAGTTTATGCGTTGCTTCGTAAGGGGCTGATTTGGATCCATGTGTTTCATGCTATGGTTAGGTTTGCCTTAATACTTTTGTTGTAGTTGCGGATGCTTGCAATAGAGGTTAATCATAAGTGGGATGCTTGTCCAAGTAAGGACAGTACCCAAGCACCGGTCCACCCACATACCAAATTATCAAAGCACCGAACGCGAATCATATGAACGTGATGAAAACTAGCTTAATGATATTCCCATGTGTCCTCACGAGCGCTTTTCTCTATATAATAGTTTGTCCAGGCTTGTCCTTTGCTACAAAAAGTATTGGGTCACCTTGCTGCACTTTATTTACTTTTGTTACTTGTTGCTTGTTACAAATTATCCTATCACAAAACTATCTGTTACCACTTGTTTCAGTACTTGCAGAGAATACCTTGCTGGAAACTGCTTATCATTTCCTTCTGCTCCTCGTTGGGTTCGACACTCTTACTTATCAAAAGGACTATGATAGATCCCCTATACTTGTGGGTCATCAAGACTCTTTTCTGGCGCCGTTGCTGGGGAGTGAAGCGCCTTTGGTAGGTGGAATTTGGTAAGGAAAAATTTATATAGTGTGCTGAAATTTACTGTCACTTGTTACTATGGAAAGTAATCCCCTGAGGGGCTTGTTCGGGCTATCTTCACCCCGACCTGTAGAGTAAAGAGTTGCTCCTCAACCTACTGAACCTACTGAAAATGAAAATGTCTGCTTTGAAATTCCTTCGGGTATGATAGAAAAACTGCTAGCTAATCCTTTTGTAGGAAATGGAACAAAGCATCCTCATGAGCATCTAATATATGTGGATGAAGTTTGTGGATTATTTAAGCTTGTAAGTGTACCCGGAGATGTTGTTAAGAAGAAGGTCTTCCCTTTATCTTTGAAGGGAGATGCATCGACATGGTATAGGCTATGTGATGATATGGGGTCATGGAACTACAAACGATTGGAATTGGAATTTCATCAGAAGTTTTATCCTATGCATCTTGTTCATCGTGATCGCAATTATATATATAATTTTTGGCCTCATGAAGGAGAAAGCATCGCTCAAGCTTGGGGGAGGCTTAAATCAATGTTATATTCATGCCCCAATCATGAGCTCTCAAGAGAAATGATTATTCAAAAAATTTATGCTCGGCTTTCTGATAGCAATCGCACCATGCTTGATACTTCTTGTGCTGTCTCTTTTATGATGAAGACTATTGAATTCAAATGGGATTTATGAAGGAAATATGCCCTAGAGGCAATAATAATGTTATTATTTTATTTCCTTATATCATGACGAATGTTTATTATTCATGCTAGAATTGTATTATCCGGAAACATAATACTTGTGTGAATACATAGACAAACTAAACGTCACTAGTATGCCTCTACTTGACTAGCTCATTAATCAAAGATGGTTATGTTTCCTAACCATAGACATGTGTTGTCATTTGATTAACGGGATCACATTATTAGGAGAATGATGTGATTGACATGACCCATTCCATTAGCTTAGCACCCGATCGTTTAGTATGTTGCTATTGCTTTCTTCATGACTTATACATGTTCCTATGACTATGAGATTATGCAACTCCCGTTTGCTGGAGGAACACTTTGTGTGCTACCAAACGTCACAACGTAACTGGGTGATTATAAAGGAGCTCTACAGGTGTCTCCAAAGGTACATGTTGGGTTGGCGTATTTCGAGATTAGGATTTGTCACTCCGATTGTCGGAGAGGTATCTCTAGGCCCTCTCGGTAATGCACATCACATAAGCCTTGCAAGCATTGCAACTAATGAGTTAGTTGCGAGATGATGTATTACGGAACGAGTAAAGAGACTTGCCGGTAACGAGATTGAACTAGGTATTGAGATACCGACGATCAAATCTCGGGCAAGTAACATACCGATGACAAAGGGAACAACGTATGTTGTTATGCGGTCTGACCGATAAAGATCTTCGTAGAATATGTGGAAGCCAATATGAGCATCCAGGTTCCGCTATTGGTTATTGACCGAAGACGTGTCTCGGTCATGTCTACATTATTCTCGAACACGTAGGGTCCGCACGCTTAAGGTTTCGATGACAGTTTCATTATGAGTTTATATGTTTTGATGTACCGAAGGAGTTCGGAGTCCCGGATGAGATCGGGGACATGACGAGGAGTCTCGAAATGGTCGAGACATAAAGATTGATATATTGGACAACTATATTCGGACACCGGAAGTGTTCCAGGGAAGTTTCGGATAAAACCGGAGTACCGGGGGGTTACTGGAACCCCCCGGGGGGTTAATGGGCCTCATGGGCCTAAAGTGGAGAAGAGGAGGGGCAGCCAGGGCAGGTCGCGCGCCCCCTCTCCCCCTAGTCCGAATTGGACAAGGAGGAAGGGGCGGCGCCCCCCCCCCTTTCCTTCCTCTCCTCTCTCCCTTCCTTCCCCCTCTCCTACTTGGACAAGGAAAAGGAGGGAGTCCTACTCCCGGTAGGAGTAGGACTCCTCCCTGGCGCGCCTCATCATGGCCGGCCGCCCCTTCCCCTTGCTCCTTTATATATGGGGGCAAGGGGGCACCTCTAGACACAACAATTGATCTGTGAGATCTCTTAGCCGTGTGCGGTGCCCCCCTCCACCATAATCCTCGATATTATGGTAGCGGTGCTTAGGCGAAGCCCTGCGACGGTAGAACATCAAGATCGTCACCATGCCGTCGTGTTGACGAAACTCTTCCCCGACACTTTGCTGGATCAGAGTCCGGGGATCGTCATCGAGCTGAACGTGTGCCAAAACTCGGAGGTGCCGTAGTTTCGGTGCTTGATCGGTCGGGCCGTGAAGACGTATGACTACATCAACCGCGTTGTTATAATGCTTCCGCTTTCGGTCTACGAGGGTACGTAGATTACACTCTCCCCTCTCGTTGCTATGCATCACCATGATCTTGCGTGTGGGTAGGAATTTTTTTGAAATTACTACGTTCCCCAACAGTGGTATCAGAGCCTAGGTTTTATGTGTTGATGTTATATGCACGAGTAGAACACAAGTGAGTTGTGGGCGATATAAGTCATACTACTTACCAGCATGTCATACTTTGGTTCGGCGGTATTGTTGGATGAAGCGGCCCGGACCGACATTACGCGTACGCTTACGCGAGACTGGTTCTACCGACGTGCTTTGCACACAGGTGGCTGGCAGGTGTCAGTTTCTCCAACTTTAGTTGAACCGAGTATGGCTATGCCCGGTCCTTGCGAAGGTTAAAACAGCACCAACTTGACAAACTATCGTTGTGGTTTTGATGCGTAGGTAAGATTGGTTCTTGCTTAAGCCCGTAGCAGCCACGTAAAACTTGCAGCAAACAAAGTAGAGGACATCTAACTTGTTTTTGCAGGGCATGTTGTGATGTGATATGGTCAAGACATGATGCTAAATTTTATTGTATGAGATGATCATGTTTTGTAACCGAGTTATCGGCAACTGGCAGGAGCCATATGGTTGTCGCTTTATTGTATGCAATGCAACTGTGATGTAATGCTTTACTTTATCACTAAGCGGTAGCGATAGTCATGGAAGCATAAGATTGGCGAGACGACAACGATGCTACGATGGAGATCAAGGTGTCGCGCCGGTGACGATGGTGATCATGACGGTACTTCGGAGATGGAGATCACCAGTACAAGATGATGATGGCCATATCATATCACTTATATTGATTGCATGTGATGTTTATCTTTTATGCATCTTATCTTGCTTTGATTGACAGTAGCATTATAAGATGATCTCTCACTAAATTTCAAGATAAAAGTGTTCTCCCTGAGTATGCACCATTGCCAAAGTTTGTCGTGCCCAGACACCACGTGATGATCGGGTGTGATAAGCTCTACGTCCATCTACAACGGGTGCAAGCCAGTTTTTGCACACGCAGAATACTCAAGTTAAACTTGACGAGCCTAGCATATGCAGATATGGCCTCGAAACACTGAGACCGAAAGGTCGAGCATGAATCATATAGTAGATATGATCAACATAGCAATGTTCACCATTGAAAACTACTCCATTTCACGTGATGATTGGTTATGGTTTAGTTGATTTGGATCACGTAATCACTTAGAAGATTAGAGGGATGTCTTTCTTAGTGGGAGTTCTTAAGTAATAAGATTAATTGAACTTAAATTTATCATGAACTTAGTACCTGATAGTATCTTGCTTGTTTATGTTTGATTGTAGATAGATGGCCCGTGCTGTTGTTCCGTTGTATTTTAATGCGTTCCTTGAGAAAGCAAAGTTGAAAGATGATGGTAGCAATTACACGGACTGGGTCCGTAACTTGAGGATTATCCTCATTGCTGCACAGAAGAATTACGTCCTGGAAGCACCGCTGGGTGCCAGGCCTGCTGCTGGAGCAACACCAGATGTTATGAACGTCTGGCAGAGCAAAGCTGATGACTACTCGATAGTTCAGTGTGCCATGCTTTACGGCTTAGAATCGGGACTTCAACGATGTTTTGAACGTCATGGAGCATATGAGATGTTCCAGGAGTTGAAGTTAATATTTCAAGCAAATGCCCGGATTGAGAGATATGAAGTCTCCAATAAGTTCTATAGCTGCAAGATGGAGGAGAACAGTTCTGTCGGTGAGCATATACTCAAAATGTCTGGGTATAATAATCACTTGATTTAATTGGGAGTTAATCTTCCAGATGATTGCGTCATTGACAGAATTCTCCAATCACTGCCACCTAGCTGCAAGAGCTTCGTGATGAACTATAATATGTAAGGGATGACTAAAATTATTCCCGAGCTCTTCGCGATGCTGAAATCTCGGAGGTAGAAATCAAGAAGGAGCATCAAGTGTTGATGGTTAACAAGACCACTGGTTTCAAGAAAAAGGGCAAAGGGAAGAAGGGGAACTTCAAGAAGAACAACAAGCAAGTTGATGCTCAAGAGAAGAAACCCAAATCTGGACCTAAGCCTGAAACTGAGTGCTTCTACTGCAAGCAGACTGGTCACTGGAAGGGGAACTGCCCGAAGTATTTGGCGGATAAGAAGGATGGCATGGTGAACAAAGGTATATGTGATATACATGTTATTGATGTGTACCTTACTAGAGCTCGCAGTAGCACCTAGGTATTTGATACTGGTTCTGTTGCTAATATTTGCAACTCGAAACAGGGACTACGGATTAAGCGAACACTGGCGAAGGACGAGGTGACGATGCGCGTGGGAAATGGTTCCAAAGTCGATGTGATCGCGGTCGGCACGCTACCTCTACATCTACCATCGGGATTAGTATTAGACCTAAATAATTGTTATTTGGTGCCAGCGTTGAGCATGAACATTATATCTGGATCTTGTTTAATGCGAGACGGTTATTCATTTAAATCAGAGAATAAAGGTTGTTCTATTTATATGAGTAATATATTTTATGGTCATGCACCCTTGAAGAATGGTCTATTTTTGATGAATCTCGATAGTACTGATACACATATTCATAATGTTGAAACCAAAAGATGTAGATTTGATAATGATAGTGCAACTTATTTGTGGCACTGCCGTTTAGGTCATATCGGTTTAAAACGAATGAAGAAAGTCCATATTGATGGACTTTTGGAATCACTTGATTATGAATCACTTGGTACTTGCGAACCGTGCCTCATGGGCAAGATGACTAAAACACCGTTCTCCGGTACTATGGAGAGAGCAACAGATTTGTTGGAAATCATACATACAGATGTGTGTGGTCCAATGAATGTTGAAGCTCGTGGCGGATATCGTTATTTTCTCACCTTCCCAGATGATTTAAGCAGATATGGGTATATCTAGTTAATGAAACATAAGTCTGAAACATTTGAAAAGTTCAAAGAATTTCAGAGTGAAGTTGAAAATTATCATAACAAGAAAATAAAGTTTCTACGATCTGATCGTGGAGGAGAATATTTGAGTTACGAGTTTGGTCTACATTTGAAACAATGCGGAATAGTTTCGCAACTCACGCCACCCGGAACACCAGAGCGAAATGGTGTGTCCGAACGCCGTAATCGTACTTTACTTGATATGGTGCGATCTATGATGTCTCTTACAAATTTACCGCTATCATTTTGGGGTTATGCTTTAGAGACGGCCGCATTCACATTAAATAGGACACCATCAAAATACGTTGAGACGACGCCTTATGAACTATGGTTTGGCAAGAAACCAAAGTTGTCGTTTCTGAAAGTTTGGGGCTGCGATGCTTATGTGAAAAAGCTTCAACCTGATAAGCTCGAACCCAAATTGGAGAAATGTGTCTTCATAGGATACCCAAAGGAGGTTGTTGGGTACACCTTCTATCACAGATCCGAAGGCAAGACATTTGTCGCCAAGAATGGATCCTTTCTAGAGAAGGAGTTTCTCTTGAAAGAAGTGAGTGGGAGGAAAGTAGAACTTGATGAGGTAACTGTACCTGCTCCCTTATTGGAAAGTAGTACATCGCAGAAACCGGTTTCTGTAACACCTACACCAATTAGTGAGGAAGCTAATGATAATGATCATGAAACTTCAGAACAAGTTACTACCGAACCTCGTAGATCAGCCAGAGTAAGATCCGCACCAGAGTGGTACGGTAATCCTGTTCTGGAAGTCATGCTACTAGATCATGATGAACCTACGAACAATGAAGAAGCGATGGTGAGCCCAGATTCCGCAAAATGGCTTGAAGCCATGAAATCTGAGATGGGATCCATGTATGAGAACAAAGTATGGACTTTGGTTGACTTGCCCAATGATCGGCAAGCAATTGAGAACAAATGGATCTTCAAGAAGAAGACTGACGATGATGGTAATATTACTGTCTACAAAGCTCGACTTGTCGCAAAAGGTTTTCGACAAGTTCAAGGAATTGACTACGATGAGATCTTCTCACCTGTAGCGATGCTTAAGTCTGTCCGAATCATGTTAGCAATTGCCGCATTTTATGATTATGAAATTTGGCAGATGGATGTCAAAACTGCATTCCTGAATGGATTTCTGGAAGAAGAGTTGTATATGATGCAGCCGGAAGGTTTTGTCGATCCAAAGGGAGCTAACAAAGTGTGCAAGCTCCAGCGATCCATTTATGGACTGGTGCAAGCCTCTCGGAGTTGGAATAAACGCTTTGGTAGTGTGATCAAAGCATTTGGTTTTGTACAGACTTTTGGAGAAGCCTGTATTTACAAGAAAGTGAGTGGGAGATCTGTAGCATTTTTTATATTATATGTAGATGACATATTACTAATCGGAAATGATATAGAATTTCTGGATAGCATAAAGGGATACTTGAATAAGAGTTTTTCAATGAAAGACCCCGGTGAAGCTGCTTACATATTGGGCATTAAGATATATCGAGATAGATCAAGACGCTTAATTGGACTTTCACAAAGCACATACCTTGACAAAGTTTTGAACAAATTCAAAATGGATCAAGCAGAGAAAGGATTCTTGCCTGTGTTACAAGGTGTGAAATTGAGTAAGACTCAATGCCCGACCAATGCAGAAGATAGAGAGAAAATGAAAGATGTTCCCTATGCTTCAGCCATAGGCTCTATCATGTATGCAATGCTGTGTACCAGACCTGATGTGTGTCTTGCTATAAGTCTAGCAGGGAGGTACCAAAGTAATCCAGGAGTGGATCACTGGACAGCGGTTAAGAACATCCTGAAATACCTGAAAAGGACTAAGGATATGTTTCTCGTATATGGAGGTGACAAAGAGCTCATTGTAAATGGTTACGTTGATGCAAGCTTTGACACTGATCCGGACGATTCTAAATCGCAAACTGGATACGCGTTTACATTAAACGGTGGAGCTGTCAGTTGGTGCAGTTCTAAACAAAGCGTTGTGGCGGGATCTACATGTGAAGCGGAATACATAGCTGCTTCGGAAGCAGCAAACGAAGAAGTCTGGATGAAGGAGTTCATATCTGATCTAGGTGTCATACCTAGTGCATCGGGTCCAATGAAAATCTTTTGTGACAATACTGGTGCAATTGCCTTGGCAAAGGAATCCAGATTTCACAAGAGAACCAAGCACATCAAGAGACGCTTCAATTCCATCCGGGATCTAGTCCAGGTGGGAGACATAGTGATTTGCAAGATACATACGGATCTGAATGTTGCAGACCCATTGACTAAGCCTCTTCCACGAGCAAAACATGATCAGCACCAAAGCTCCATGGGTGTTAGAATCATTACTGTGTAATCTAGATTATTGACTCTAGTGCAAGTGGGAGACTGAAGGAAATATGCCCTAGAGGCAATAATAATGTTATTATTTTATTTCCTTATATCATGATAAATGTTTATTATTCATGCTAGAATTGTATTATCCGGAAACATAATACTTGTGTGAATACATAGACAAACTAAACGTCACTAGTATGCCTCTACTTGACTAGCTCATTAATCAAAGATGGTTATGTTTCCTTACCATAGACATGTGTTGTCATTTGATTAACGGGATCACATTATTAGGAGAATGATGTGATTGACATGACCCATTCCATTAGCTTAGCACCCGATCATTTAGTATGTTGCTATTGCTTTCTTCATGACTTATACATGTTCCTATGACTATGAGATTATGCAACTCCCGTTTGCCGGAGGAACACTTTGTGTGCTACCAAACCGTCACAACGTAACTGGGTGAGTATAAAGGTGCTCTACAGGTGTCTCCAAAGGTACATGTTGGGTTGGCATATTTCGAGATTAGGATTTGTCACTCCGATTGTCGGAGAGGTATCTCTGGGCCCTCTCGGTAATGCACATCAATAAGCCTTGCAAGCATTGCAACTAATGAGTTAGTTGCGAGATGATGTATTACGGAACGAGTAAAGAGACTTGCCGGTAACGAGATTGAACTAGGTATTGAGATACCGACGATCGAATCTCGGGCAAGTAACATATCGATGACAAAGGGAACAACGTATGTTGTTATGCGGTCTGACCGATAAAGATCTTCGTAGAATATGTGGGAGCCAATATGAGCATCCAGGTTCCGCTATTGGTTATTGACCGGAGACGTGTCTCGGTCATGTCTACATTATTCTCGAACCCATAGGGTCTGCACCCTTAAGGTTTCGATGATAGTTTCATTATGAGTTTATATGTTTTGATGTACCGAAGGAGTTCGGAGTCCCGGATGAGATCGGGGACATGACGAGGAGTCTCGAAATGGTCGAGACATAAAGATTGATATATTGGACGACTATATTCGGACACCGGAAGTGTTCCGGGGAAGTTTCGGATAAAACCGGAGTACCGGGGGGTTACCGGAACCCCCCCCCCCGGGGGGGGGGGGTTAATGGGCCTCATGGGCCTAAAGTGGAGAAGAGGAGGGGCAGCCAGGGCAGGCCGCGCGCCCCCTCTCCCCCTAGTCCGAATTGGACAAGGAGGGAGGGGCGGCGCCCCCTTTCCTTCCTCTCCTCTCTCCCTTCCTTCCCCCTCTCCTACTTGGACAAGGAAAAGGAGGGAGTCCTACTCCCGGTAGGAGTAGGACTCCTCCCTGGCGCGCCTCATCATGGCCGGCCGCCCCTTCCCCTTGCTCCTTTATATACGGGGGCAAGGGGGCACCTGTAGACACGACAATTGATCCGTGAGATCTCTTAGCCATGTGCGGTGCCCCCCTCCACCATAATCCTCGATATTATTGTAGCGGTGCTTAGGCGAAGCCCTGCGACGGTAGAACATCAAGATCGTCACCACGCCGTCGTGCTGACGGAACTCTTCCCCGACACTTTGCTAGATCGGAGTCCGGGGATCGTCATCGAGCTGAACGTGTGCTAAAACTCGGAGGTGACGTAGTTTCGGTGCTTGATCGGTCGGGCCGTGAAGACGTACGACTACATCAACCGCGTTGTTATAACGCTTCCGCTTTCAGTCTACGAGGGTAAGTAGATTACACTCTCCCCTCTCGTTGCTATGCATCACCATGATCTTGCGTGTGCGTAGGAATTTTTTTGAAATTACTACGTTCCCCAACAATTTATTGGAAAGAATTAAACGCAACTCTGAAGATTGGGATCTCGACGAAGGTAAGGAGTTAGGTATGACACCTAAGTTTGATTGTGTTAAATCTTTTATGGATACCGATGTTTTCCGTAAATTTAGTAGTAAATATGGACTTGACTCTGAGATAGTAGCTTCTTTCTGTGAATCTTTTGCTACTCATGTTGATCACCCTAAGTAGAAGTGGTTTAAATATCATCCTCCCATAGAAGTAAAAGTAGCTGCACCTATTAAAGTTGAAGAAAAGACTATCACCTATAATGATCCTATTATTCCTACTGCTTATGTTGAGAAACCACCTTTTCCTGTTAGGATAAAAGATCATGCTAAAGCTTCAACGGTGGTTCGTAAAAGCAATATTAGAACCTATACACCTCCTGAGCAAGTTAAAGTTGAACCTAATATTGCTATTGTTAAGGATCTCTTGGCTGATCATATTGATGGGCATGTTATTTATTTCTGTGATGAAACTACTAGAATTGCTAAACCTTGTGCTAAAGATAAACATAGACTTGTGGTAGGCATGGCTGTTATTTTTGTTAAAATAGGAGATCATTGTTATCATGGCTTGTGTGATATGGGTGCTAGTGCTAGTGCAATACCTATTGACTTATACAAAGAAATTATGCATGATATTGCACCTGCTGATTTAGAGGATATTGATGTCACAATTAAACTTGCCAATAGAGATACTTTTCACCAATGGGGATTGTTAGAGATGTTGAAGTCTTTGTGGGAAAACTAAATATCCTGCTAATTTTCTTGTTCTTGGTTCCCCACAAGATAGCTTTTGCCCCATTATATTTGGTAGACCCTTCTTAAACACTGTTAATGCTAGGGTAGACTACGAAAAGGATGTTGTTACTATTGGTTTAGGTGATACGTCTCATGAGTTCAACTTTTCTAAATTTCGTAGAAAACACCGTGAAGAGGAGTTTCCTAGTAAAGATGAAATTGTTGGTCTTGCTTCTATTGTCGTACCTCCTAGTGATCCTTTAGAACAATATTTGCTAGACCATGAAAATGATATGTTTATGAATGAAAGAAGGGAAATAGATGAAGTGTTCTTTAAATAGGGACCTATTCTGAAACACAACTTGCCTATTGAAATCTTAGGGGATCCTCCTCCACCCGAGGGTGATCCCGTGTTTGAGATTAAACCATTGTCTGGTACTCTTAAATATGCTTATCTTGATGAAAATAAGATATATCCTGTTATTATTAGTGCTAACCTTTCAGAGAAGGAGGAAGAAAAATTATTGAAAACTCTAAAGATTGGGACCGCGACAAAGGTAAGGAGTCAGGTATGACACCTAGGTTTGATTGTGTTAAATCTTTTATGGATACCGATGTCTTCCGTAAATTTAGCACTAAATATGGACTTGACTCTGAGATAGTAGCTTCTTTCTGTGAATCTTTTGCTACTCATGTTGATCTCCCCAAGGAGAAGTGGTTTAAATATCATCCTCCCATAGAAGTAAAAGTAGCTGCACCTATTAAAGTTGAAGAAAAGACTGTCACTTATAACGATCCTATTGTTCGTACTGCTTATGTTGAGAAACCACCTTTTCCTGTTAGGATAAAGGATCATGCTAAAGCTTCAACTGTGGTTCATAAAAGCAATATTAAAACTTATACACCTTCTGAGCAAATTAAAGTTGAACCTGATATTGCTATTGTTAAAGATCTCTTGCCTGATAATATTGATGGGCATGTTATTTATTTCTGTGATGAAACTGCTAGAATTGCTAAACCTTGTGCTAAAGATAAACCTAGACCTGTGGTAGGCATGCCTATTATTTCTGTTAAAATAGGAGATCATTGTTATCATGGTTTATGTGATATGGGTGCCAGTGCTAGTGCAATACCTATTGGCCTATATAGAGAAATTATGCATGATATTGCACCTGTTGAGTTAGAAGATATTGATGTCACAATTAAACTAGCCACTAGAGATACTATTTCACCAATGGGAATTGTTAGAGATGTTGAAGTCTTGTGTGGGAAAACTAAATATCCTGCTGATTTTCTTGTTCTTGGTTCCCCACAAGATAGCTTTTGTCCCATTATATTTGGTAGACCCTTCTTAAACACTGTTAATGCTAAGATAGATTGCAAAAAGGATGTTGTTACTATCGGTTTAGATGACATGTCTCATGAATTTAATTTGTCTAAATTTAGTAGACAACACCGTGAAGAAGAATTACCTAGTAAGTATGAAATTATTGGTCTTGCTTCTATTGTCGTACCTCCTAGTGATCCTTTAGAACAATATTTGCTAGACCATGAAAATGATATGTTTATGAATGAAAGAAGGGAAATAAATGAAGTATTCTTTAAACAGGAACCTATTCTGAAACACAATTTGCATGTTGAAATCCTAGGGGATCCTCCTCCACCCAAGGGTGATCCCGTGTTTGAGCTTAAACTATTGCCTCATACTCTTAAATATGCTTATCTTGATGAGAAAAAGATATATCCTGTTATTATTAGTACTAACCTTTCAGAGCACGAGGAAGAGAGATTATTGAAAACTCTGAACAAGCATCGTGCTGCTATTGGGTATACTCTTGATGATCTTAAGGGCATTAGACCAACTCTATGTCAACATAAAATAAATTTGGAAGAAGATGCTAAACCAGTTCGTGATCATCAATGACGGCTGAATCCTAAAGTGAAAGAAGTGGTAAGAAAGGAAACACTAAAGCTCCTTGAGGCAGGTATAATCTATCCCGTTGCTGGTAGTCAGTGGGTAAGTCCTGTCCATTGTGTCCCTAAGAAGGGAGGTATTATTGTCGTTCCTAATGATAAAGATGAATTGATTCCTCAAAGAATTATTACAGGTTATAGGGCGGTAATTGATTTCCGCAAATTAAATAAGGCCACTAAAAAGGATCATTACCCTTTACCTTTTATCGATCAAATGCTAGAATGATTATCCAAACATACACATTTTTTGCTTTCTAGATGGTTATTCTGGTTTCTCTCAAATACCTGTGTCAGCCAAAGATCAATCAAAGACTACTTTTACTTGCCCTTTTGGTACTTTTGCTTATAGACGTATGCCTTTTGGTTTATGTAATGCACATGCTACCTTTCAAAGATGCATGATGGCTATATTCTCTGACTTTTGTGAAAATATTTGTGAGGTTTTCATGGACGATTTCTCCGTCTATGGATCTTCTTTTGATGATTGCTTGAGCAACCTTGATCGAGTTTTGCAGAGATGTGAAGAAACTAATCTTGTCTTGAATTGGGACAAGTGCCACTTTATGGTTAATGAAGGTATTGTCTTGGGGCATAAAGTTTCTGAAAAAGGTATTGAAGTTGATAAAGCCAAGGTTGATGCTATTGAAAATATGCCATGCCCCAAGGACATCAAAGGTATAAGAAGTTTCCTTGGTCACGCCAGATTTTATAGGAGGTTCATTAAGGACTTCTCAAAAATTTCTCGGCCTCTAACTAATTTATTACAAAAAGATATACCATTTGTCTTTGATGATGCTTGTGTAGAAGCATTTGAAATACTCAAGAAAGCATTGATCTCTGCACCTATTGTTCAGCCACCTGTTTGGAATTTACCCTTTGAAATTATGTGTAATGCTAGTGATTATGTTGTAGGTGCTGTTCTAGGGAAAAGAGCTGATAAGAAATTAAAGTTATTCAATATGCTAGTAAAACCCTAGACAATGGTCAAAGAAATTATGCTACTACTGAAAAAGAATTCTTAGCAGTTGTATTTGCTTGTGATAAGTTCAGACCTTATATTGTTGATTCTAAAGTAACTATTCACACTGATCATGCTGCTATTAAATATCTTACGGAAAAGAAAGGTGCTAAACCTAGACTTATTAGATGGGTTCTCTTGCTACAAGAATTTCACTTACATGTTGTTGATAGAAAGGGAGCGGAGAACCCTATTGCAGACAACTTGTCTAGGTTAGAAAATGTGCTTGATGACCCACTACCTATTGATGATAGCTTTCCTGATGAGCAATTAAATGTCATAAATTCTTCTCATACTGCTCCATGGTATGCTAATTATGCTAATTACATTGTTGCCAAATTCATACCACCTAGTTTCACATACCAACAAAATAAAAAGTTCTTCTATGATTTGAGGCATTACTTTTGGGATGACCCACATCTTTATAAAGAAGGAGTAGATGGTGTTATAAGACTTTGTGTACCTGAGCATGAACAGGAACAGATCCTACGCAAGTGTCACTCCGAAACTTATGGAGGACACCATGCTGGAGATAGAACTGCACATAAGGTATTGCAATCTGGTTTTTATTGGCCTACTCTCTTCAAGGATGCCCGTGAGTTTGTCTTATCTTGTGATGAATTTCAAAGAATTGGTAATATTAGTAGACGTCAAGAAATGCCTATGAACTATTCACTCGTTATTGAACCATTTGATGTTTGGGGCTTTGACTATATGGGACCTTTTCCTTCCTCTAATGGACATACACATATTTTAGTTGCTGTTGATTACGTTACTAAGTGGGTAGAAGCTATTCCAACTAGTAGTGCTGATCATAACACTTCTATTAAAATGCTTAAAGAAGTTATTTTTCCAAGGTTTGGAGTCCCTAGATATTTAATGACTGATGGTGGTTCACATTTTATTCATGGTGCTTTCCGTAAAATGCTTGCTAAGTATGATGTTAATCATAGAATTGCATCCCCTTATCACCCTCAGTCTAGTGGTCAAGTAGAATTGAGTAATAGAGAGCTCAAATTAATTTTGCAAAAAAACCATTAATATATCTAGAAAGAATTGGTCCAAGAAACTTGATGATGCATTATGGGCCTATAGAACTGCATATAAAAATCCTATGGGTATGTCTCTGTATAAAATGGTTTATGGAAAAGCATGTCACTTACCTCTCGAACTAGAACATAAGGCTTATTAGGCTATTAAAGAGCTCAGTTATGATTTTAAACTTGCCGGTGAGAAAAGGTTATTTGATATTAGCTCACTCGATGAATGGAGAACCCAAGCCTACGAAAATGCCAAGTTGTTTAAAGAAAAAGTTAAAAGATGGCATGATAAAAGGATACAAAAGCGTGAGTTTAATGAAGGTGATTATGTATTGCTATACAACTCTCGTTTTAGATTTTTTGTAGGGAAACTCCTCACAAATCCGAAGGTGGTGAACGGTCAAAGAATCAAACATTATATCTTAGGTAATCCCATAAATGTTGAAACCAATGTTATTGAAACCGTAACCCTGGAGGAATACATAAGGGACACTTTCCGGAATGTTTCAGACTCCGAAAAGGAATAGGTATGTGGTACGGTAAGTAAACCGACTCCAAAACAGTTTTTAAGGCAATATTTCTTCGTTTTGAAATATTTAGAAAAATAGAAAAATAAGAAGCAGTCCGGGAAGGACACGAGGGCTCCACGAGGGTGGAGGGCGCGCCCTACCCTACTGGGCATGCCCCCTACCTCGTGGGCACCTCGTGCGCTTTCCGGACTCCGTTTTCTTACACGACGCGTATTTTCGTCGGTAAAAATTCATTATATAATCTCCTGGGGGTTTTGACTCCCGAATCACGCAGAAATCTCTTGTTCTTGTTTCGAGCTATTTTCTGCCAGGGTTGTCGAAGCTAAGCATCATGTCGTCTCCCTCCTCCTCCAACAATGGGGGCAATGATGCTTGGCTAATGAAGATAGAGCTGAAGAGAGAAGAACCCATGGAGAACAACAAGGATGAAGGGATCAAGAAGGCCACAGAGGACCAAGCTCTGGCAACAGAAGACATCCTTCAACTTGATCACAATCTTCTTACCCCAACTGAGATCGAAGCTTTCAAGATGATTGAGTTAGCCCGTATACATAATAAGTATCTCACACGTGAAAATATTTTGTTGAAGGAGCATATCATCGCACTCAAAGGCATTATCCGCAAGTTAGAAGACCTCCTACGCTCGATGTGCGACTATCCATCATCAACAACTCCACCTTCTTCACCAACAAAGGAGACATAGTCACATGGGTATGGGCACTCCCCTTGGCAATTGCCAAGCTTGGGGGAGTGCCCCGGTATCGTATCACCATCACTTTTATCTTCATCGTTTTTGTTAGTTCGATCCTTTTGGTAATATCTTGATCTAGTAGAATAAAGTTTATGGCATGATCTAGTTTTGAGTTTTGCTTTATGATCCCTCTATGTAATCGAGTCCGTGAGCTATATATAATAAAGATTAGTGTTGAGTCAAGGGCTTGATTATTTTGCCATGATCCTAAGTTAATAAAAGAAAAGAGAAAGAATAAAAAAGGAAACGAAGAGATCATATGGATCTTATGGAGAGTAATGAGCTCACATAGAAAAAGTATGATGAATAAAAGTTGTTGAGAGTTGACAAACATAGTTTTGGTCATCGTTGCAATTAATAGGAAGTAATAAAGAAAGAGAGGTCTTCACATATAAATATACTATCTTGGACATCTTTTATGATTGTGAGCACTCATTAAAATATGACATGCTAAAGAGTTGACGTTGGACAAGGAAGACAACTTTATGGGTTATGTTTTCTTACATCTGAGATAAATTATATTATCATGGATCATCCAACATGGTTGAGCTTGCCTTTCCCCCTCATGCTAGCCAAATTCATCGCACCAAGTAGAGATACTACTTGTGCTTCCGAATACCCTTAAACCAGTTTTGCCATGAGAGTCCACCATACCTACCTATGGATTGAGTAAGATCCTCCAAGTAAGTTGTCATCGGTGCAAGCAATAAAAATTGCTCTCTAAATATGTATGACTTATTAGTGTGGGAGAAAATAAGCTTTATACGATCGTGTGATATGGAAGAAATAAAAGCGACAGACTGCATAATAAAGGTCCATATCGCAAGTGGCAATATAAAGTGACGTTCTTTCGCATCAAAACTTTGTGCATCCAACCATAAAAGCGCATGACAACCTCTGCTTCCCTCTGCGAAGGGCCTATCATTTACTTTTATCTCCTACCTTACATAAGAGTCATGGTGATCTTCACCCTTCCTTTTTACATTTTATCTTTTGGCAAGCACAACATGTTGGAAAGATCCTGGTATATATGGCTAATTGGATGTGAGTTTTCATGAACTATTATTGTTGACATTACCCTTGAGGTAAAACATTGGGAGGCAAAACTAAATGCACCTATCTTTCTCTGTGTTCGATTAAAACTCCATACCCATAAGTATTGCGTGAGTGTCAGCAATTGTGAAAGACTATATGATAGTTGAGTATGTAGACTTGCTGAAAAGCTCTTATATATTGACTCTTTCCTATGTTATGATAAATTGCAATTGCTCCAATGACTGAGATTATAGTTTTTTAGTTTTCAATGAAGTTTACGATTCATACTTGAATTTGTGATTGAATTACTACTCTAGCATAAGAAATCATATGACAAGAATTATGTAAGTTGATGTTCTAAGAATGATCATGATGCCCTCATGTCCGTATTTTACTTTTACCGATACCTCTATCTTCAAACGTGTGGACATATTTTTCGATTTCGGCTTTCGCTTGGGGACAAGCGAGGTCTAAGCTTGGGGGAGTTGATACGTCCATTTTGCATCATGCTTTTATATCGATATTTATTGCATTATGGGCTGTTATTACACATTATGTCACAATACTTATGCCTATTCTCTCTTATTTTACAAGGTTTACATAAAGAGGGAGAATGTCGGCAGCTGGGATTCTGGGCTGGAAAATGAGCAAATATTAGAGACCTATTCTGCACAGCTCCAAAAGTCCTGAAACTTCACGGAAGATATTTTCGGAATATATATAAAATACTGAGTGCAAGAAGTTCACCAGGGGGCTACACCCTGCCCACGAGGGTGTGGGGGGCGCGCCCTACCCCCCTGGGCGCGCCCCTACCTCGTGGGCCCCCTGGTGGCCCTCCAGTGGCCATCTTCTGTTATATGAAGTCTTTTGATGAGAAAAAAATCATAAGCCATCTTCTCGGAGAAACTCCGCCGCCACGAGGCGGAACCAATCTAGGGCTCTGGCGGAGCTGTTCTGCTGGGGAAACTTCCCTCCGAGAGGGGGAAATCATCGCCATCATCATCACCAACGCTCGTCTCATCGGGAGAGGGCAATCTCCATCAACACCTTCATCATCACCATCTCCTCTCAAAACCCTAGTTCATCTCTTGTATCCCATTCTTGTCTCCAAGTCCGGGATTGCTGCTAGTAGGTTGCTAGTAGTGTTATGTCGGAGTAAATAGCCATGGGTAGCCTAGCCGGCTTCCCCTGGCCCTTCTGAAAAAATTACGAGCCCTTCCGGCTCTCAAGAATCCAAGACGTGGGGCCGCCTTCCCCTTGCTGGCTGTCTCCCAGGCCGACTTTAGCCCTCGTGAAGAAAGCCACGGGAGGGCCGGCTTCGAGAAGCCGGCCGCGAGAAGGCCGACTCCAAGAAGCCGGCTCCCACAAAGTGGTCAAGACCGTACCCTCAAAGTTTGCATCCACCTAACGGCAATGTGACGGGGTGTGGCTACAGTGAAGCCTGCCACCCCCGAATCCCGGAGCACGACTGGCACAGTGCGTCGTACGGGTGGCCATGACCCATCCGGCGCGGCACTGTTGCCACGTTGACCCTGATGTCATCCACGATGGATTACCAGTACGGCCCACAGGCGTGGGCCCCTTCGGGCAGAGAGACACCCGAAGGCGGCCGTGCATCCCCCAGTCGGCCCGAGACGAAGCCGGCTCTCCATAGCCGGCATGCCACCTCCTTCGAAGGAGACGCCCCATTAAGGAGACAAGACGCGGTGAGGCTACAGTGACCACCCGCCGGACGGCGGCACTGTAGCCACGCCTACCTCGACGAAGCCCTCGTCACCAGGATGGAGCAACAGTAACCAGCCGCCGACAAGGCCCTAAACAGTGGGACCTGCCTGTCGGCCGAGGAGCCGGCAGCCGGCGGGCCCCAGCAGTCGGCGCAGAAGCCGGCGAGCATAATCACGGATGGCTGGGCCCCGCGCCCAGCCGGATTACCATTGTACCCCCGAGGGGTAGGCCTATATAAACCCCCCGGGACACCCATGCAAAGGGTTGATCCCTGCTAGTTTTAGACACCACACAAGGAGAAGAAGAGAGCGAGCCGTGCCCTTCTTCCTCCTCTCACCAAACAGCTCTAGGAGCACCGTGTAGCTACTTGTTCATCTAGTGATCATGCGGAGACCCCGCAGAGCAGCAGTAGGGGTGTTATCTCCACGGAGAGCCTCGAAGCTGGGTAAGATTCGCCGGCGTGCATGTCTTCGCCTCATCCCGTTTCCAGGCACCGGCGATGTTTTACTGGCTCCCAAAATGATAAGCCACCCGTTAGCATATGTCGCACCTACCACCTGACCTTTGGCGCCCACTGTGGGGCCAGGTGCACCGTCGTCCGGAGACCTGTTCTGGACGGGAACCCTCTTCCTCCCCAGCGAGCGTAGCCAGCCCAGCACGCCCGATGGCGCTTGCCACGACGCGCTACAAGGCGTCACCAGCATCTGCGCGGCGAGCAGCCTCGCCGATCTCCTCGACAAAACCCTCATCTCCGACGAGCTCACCTTCGATGCGGGCACCGACCACCTCGCCAACCTCCTCGGCCAGCTCCATGTCTCCGGCGAGCCTGCTGTGGACTTGGAGTCGGTTGGCTCCACCGACCTGATGCCTGTCGACTCCGACACGGCCTCACTCGACACCTTCCCCACCAACGTCACGATCTACAATGACCCGCTTCCCGGACCGATGGCTGTGACGCTGTCACCACTGAGGTGATGGTCATCGGCCACGGCGGCGCTGCTGATGAGAGCGCCCACGACGCCCCGCACGCGGCGGTCCACAACTTGTCCATCCTGCTCCCGGCTGATGCCGACGACGAAGCATTGGAGGCGCGCCGCCTCGCTCTCCTCGCGGAGGGCCGGAGGCTGGCCTCCATAAGTCGCCTCACTGAGGCCCACCAGCGCGAAGCCGACCGCGTCGCCTTTGGCACGCCGGCTCTGGACGGGCCAAGCCGGGCCGGTGTTGTCAGGCAGCGCGGCGCTGTCATCGCCGACACGCTGGGGGTCGACCGCCCAGTCTATGCCACTCCACTCGAGAACCTGCGTGCCGCCCAGGCGGCCGTAGACGAGCTGGACGGATTGGGGGCCGAAGAACTCCCCCACATGACCAGACGCATCCAGCAGCTAATTGATGCGGCCGCGCGGCGGCACGAAGCTGACGCCCGCGCGGAAAGCCCTCCCCCCGCGCGGAAAGCCCCCCCCCCACCCCCCGCGCCGAGATCACGGCGCGATGTCCCGGACATCGACTACGGGCAACACCCGCGCACGGCACGAGAAAGAGCCGGCTGCCAGCCGAAGCCGGACCCGAATCTCCATCGAGCGAGACACGGAAGGCCATCCCCGGGCCGTGGAATGGCGGGGCAACCCGCCTCCACCTCGGCCCCGTGGAGAGAGATATCCCACCCCGCCGCCTGTGGCGCATCCGACTCTCAGCGGCCGACTAGGTCGCCGCGAAGGAGTCGGCGAGAACGACGCCCGCCATCGGATCGACCGCCTGGCGCGATCCCTAGCGCTGGAAGAACAAGACGATGTCGGTCCGCCTTGTTTCGGCCCCCGCATCCACGACGAGCCTTTCCCCAAAGGGTTCTCGCTCCCAAGAGACACGCCCAAGTACAACGGCTCCGTGAAGCCGGAAGATTGGTTGATCGACTACTCCACGGCGGTTAGCATAGCCAACGGCAGCCGGCGCGTTGCCGTGAAGTACGTGCCCCTCATGCTACAAGGCACGACGCGGACCTGGCTCAACAGCCTCAAGCCCTCCAGCATCAACAGCTGGCTAGATTTCACAGAAGCTTTCGTCCGCAACTTCACCAGCACCTACAAGCGGGCTCCCAAGCCCAGACAGCTCTCCTTGTGCATACAAGGCCCCGCCGAGTCTACTCGCGACTACCTCACACATTGGGCCGAGCTCCGCAACTCTTGCGAGGGGGTGCACGACGTGCAAGCCATAGAATACTTCACTGCCGGGTGCCGAGAAGGCACCCTCCTCAAGCACAAGCTTCTCTGCGATGAGCCAACTACCCTCGACGAGCTTCTGGACATAGCGGACAAGTACGCCACTACCGACTCCTTGATGAAGACTGAGCTCCGGGTAGACGCGTCCGGGAAAGTACTCAACCCGGTGCCCAAGACGCCGGCTGGGGACTCCGGCCGACGCCCACACCCGAACGATCACAAGCGCAAGGGCCCCGCACCGCCTCCCGCCAGTCGGCAGGTGGCCACAGTCGAAGACGTGCCGCCCGAAGGGCGGCCCTCGCCCAAGAAACCCAAGGGCGGCCGGCCGGCTTGGCAGCCGGCCTTCTCCTACGAGCAAACTCTCGACGCCCCGTGCAAATTCCACAGCGGCGCGAAGCCGTCCAACCACACAACCCGGAAGTGCCATTGGCTCACCCGAATCTCCAAAGGCGAAGGGCTCGCGCCGCCTCCGGCTCCGCCGCCACCGGCCGCTCGGCCCGCAGTCGGAGCCGTGCATGATGAGTTCCCCGACGAGCATGCAACCTACATCGTCTTTACAAGCCAGCCCGAAGACCGGCGCGGCAAACGCCGAGAGCACCAGGAAGTCAGCATGGTCGCTGCCAACCCCGCCGAGCACATGCATTGGTCAGAAAAACCCATCAGCTGGAGCCAGGCCGACCATCGAGAGGTGATGCCGTCTCCCGGCTCTTATGCATTGGTTCTGGATGCCACCCTTGCAACGGACAGACGCGCCGCCCGTTTCTCCCGTGTGTTGATAGACGGCGGGAGCAGCATCAACATCTTGTACCGTGACACCCTGGAGAAGCTGAATGTCAAGACAAAGCAACTCATGCCTACTCGGACAGTACTCCATGGCATCGTACCCGGCTTGTCCTGCGCCCCCTTTATATACGAGGGAGGGGGAACCCCATAGACACACACGTTTCTCTTAGCCGTGTGCGGTGACCCCTCCATAGTTGCACACCTCGGTCATATCGTCGTAGTGCTTAGGCGAAGCCCTGCGCCGGTAACTTCATCATCACCGTCACCACGCCGTTGTTCTGATGAAACTTTCCCTCGGCCTCAGCTGGATCTAGAGTTCGAGGGATGTCACCGAGCTGAACCTGTGCAGATCGCGGAGGTGTCGTGCGTTCGGTACTTGATCAGTTGGATCATGAAGACGTTCGACTACATCAACCGCGTTACTAAACGCTTCCGCTTTCGGTCTACAGGGTACATAGACACACTCTCCCCGCTCATTACTATGCTTCTTCTAGATAGATCTTGCGTGATCGTAGGATTTTTTTAAAATACTATGTTTCCCAACAGTTCCATCAGCACCGTTGAATAAAAAACGGTGACCTCCCGTCGCATGATCCCATCATAGCGCCGAGGACACCCTTCCTTGCAACATCTGGTGATGCTTCCAACCATTGAGCTCGCAAAAATAGGTGATGCTGTGACGCCCCTATCACAATACCCGGCGACTCCCTTCCTTCCCATCTGAACATTGTCGCCAACCCATCGTTGCATTAAAGCATTTGTCACTGACGACATCTTCGAGTTGCAGGTTCGTTGTAGTGCAGCACTCTTTGCGGCCACGGCGAACAGAGCCCCAAATTGCAGTAGTACAGCACGTGGTGCCCACCACCGGCAAACCCTATAAGTTGGGTTGCAATAGTGCGGCGAGCAGGGCCCGCCTCTGGCCTCCCTCATCGTGCTACGTTGCAATGCCGGCGGCAAGCGGCGCTAACCTCTAGCAACCCCTTGTGTGTGAAGGAAATATGCCCTAGAGGCAATAATAAAGTTGTTATTTATATTTCCTTATATCATGATAAATGTTTATTATTCATGCTAGAATTGTATTAACCGGAAACTTAGTACATGTGTGAATACATAGACAAACAGAATGTCACTAGTATGCCTCTACTTAACTAGCTCGTTGAATCAATGATGGTTATGTTTCCTAACCATAGACATGAGTTGTTATTTGATTAACGGGATCACATAATTAGAGAATGATGTGATTGACTCGACCCATCCGTTTGCTTAGCACGATGATCGTTTAGTTTGTTGCTATTGCTTTCTCCATAACTTATACATGTTCCTATGACTATGAGATCATGCAACTCCCGAATACCGGAGGAACACTTTATGTGCTACCAAACGTCACAACGTAACCGGGTCATTATAAAGGTGCTCTACAAGTGTCTCCGATGGTGTTTGTTGAGTTGGCATAGATCGAGATTAGGATTTGTCACTCCGATTGTCGGAGAGGTATCTCTGGGCGCTCTCGGTAATGTACATCACTATAAGCCTTGCAAGCAATGTAGCTAATGAGTTAGTTACGGGATGTAGCATTATGGAATGAGTAAGAGACTTGCCGGTAACGAGATTGAACTAGGTATTGAGATGTCGACGATCGAATCTCGGGCAACTAACATACCGATGACAAAGGGAATAACGTATATCGTTATGCAGTTTGACCGATAAAGATCTTCGTAGAATATGTGGGAGCCAATATGAACATACATGTTCCGCTATTGGTTATTGACCGGAGATGTGTCTCGGTCATGTCTACATAGTTCTCGAACCCGTAGGGTCCGCACGCTTAACGTTTGGTGACGATCGGTATTATGAGTTTATGTGTTTTGATGTACCGAAGGTAGTTCGGAGCCTCAGATTTGATCACGGACATGACGAGGAGTCTCGAAATGGTCGAGACGTAAAGATCGATATATTGGAAGCCTATGTTTGGACATCGGAATGGTTCCAGATGTGTTCGGGCATTTTCCGGAGTACATAGAGGTTACCGGAACCCCCCGGGGAGTATATGGGCCTTATTGGGCTTTAGGTAAAAGAGAGAGGGCCTGCCTAGGGCAGGCCACGCTCCCCCCCCCAAGGCCTAGTCCGAATTGGACTAGGGGGAGGGGCGGCGCCCCCTCCTTCCTTATCTTCTCTCTTTCCCTTCCTTCTCTCCTACTCCTACTTGGAAAAGGGGGAATCCTACTCCCGGTGGGAGTAGGACTCCCTAGGGCGCGCCATAGTAGTAGAGGTTCGGACCTCCCCCTCCTCCACTCCTTTATATACGGGGGAGGGGGCACCCCATAGACACACAAGTTGATCATTGATCTCTTAGCCGTGTGCGGTGCCCCCCTCCACCACAATCCACCTCAGTTATATCGTAGCGGTGCTTAGGCGAAGCCCTGTTCCGGTAGCATCATCATCGTCATCACACCGTCGTGCTGACGAAGCTCTCCCTCGAAACTCTGCTGGATCATGAGTTCGTGGGACGTCACCGAGCCGAACGTGTGCAGATCGCGGAGGTGTCGTACTTTTAGTACTAGGATCGGTCGATCGTGAAGACATACGACTACATCAGCCGCGTTGACATAACGCTTCCGCTTACGGTCTATCGGGGTACATGGAAAACACTCTTCCCCTCTCGTTGCTATGCATCACCATGATCTTGCGTGTGCGTAGGAAATTTTTTAAAATTACTGCGTTCCCCAACAGTGTGTTGCGTTACATGAGTTTAACGAGCAGCCCCGTGTCACGTTACGTCGCAACAGTGTGGCGAGCAGAGCCCTCCCCCCCCCCCCCCCCCCCCCCCCTCGGCACCCCATATGTATACATTCCATCATCCCATCAACCTCGTGGCACTGCTTGCATCATTGTCATCCTGCATCGCAGCCTTGCAGCACTCATCGACCTTGCATAAGTGTTGGTCGTGTTTTTTGCAAAAGAGTTCAAAAAATTGTTAGTCACCTTATTGTTGGTGTCCTGGATTAGGGGGTGCTTGCCACGTCGATCCGTTGGTCATGGGCTGGGCCGTGGACCCACCGAAGATTGACGAATGGGCCATGTCGGCCCTGGCCCCGACATAATCAAGATGAAGATCTCCTAGAGGCTTGGCGTATAGTTCAAGCGTATTTTGAATAGTTGGCATGTTTATCCCTACATTGTAACTGACTATGTGTAAATCCTAGGTACCCCCTACGTCTATATAAACCGTGGAGCTTAGTCCATAGAGCCACGTGCATTAACCTTCACAAGGTTCAGAGCTTAGACAAACTCTTACGATCTCGAGGTAGATCAATATGTACTGTGTAGCCCATCACAATCAATATATAAGAAGCAGGACGTATGGTTTTTCCTCATCAAGAGGACCCAAACCAGGGTAAAACATCGTGTCCCTGCTCTTCTTGTGAACTAAAAGCACGACGAGTAATTTGGAATGGAGGGAGTAGCTCTGATCACCAAGATTGGAACCCCCTACCCGAGATCTGTCGGTTTTAGCACCGACACTAACCCCCCACCCCCCCCCCCCCCCCCCGCCTAGGTCCTTAAAGGCGAGTTTTTAGGTTTGTGCTATTACACCTTAAAAGGCAAGTTTTAGGTTTGGGCTATTAGAGCATGGTTAATAATATAGCCAGCTGTTGGAGCTATATGATGTTGCCACGTCATATATTGCCAAGCTTATAGCCGGCAAGTACAATAGTTGGATATAAATATGTACTACTTTGTTGATACATGGCCCACCTCACTCTCTCACAAAGTACCTAGAAGCATGTGCTGCAGCCGGCTGTTAACTAGTAGCCCGCTTCTCTTCTCTCTCCTCTTCTCTCTCTCCCAACTAAGCAAAAATATAGTATTTAATGTCTTACAGCCGGCCTACATCACCTTATTGTACTTGCTCTTACACCTTAAAGGCAAGTTTTAGGTTTGGGCTATTATTACACCACGGGAATCAGTGGTGTACTCGATGCTGCTAAACCTAACGATCCAGCTTGGAGCAAAGGTTTCAAACTAGCTGAGGTGGCCAGTCGAGTCAGCCAAGAGGGCAGTGCTGCCAAAGACGAAGATATGCCACATTTTTCTCACTCCCCCACCCCCACCCTCGCTCTATTCCGCTCCCTCCCAGACCACCATCGCCGCGGTACCACCCCGGCTGCCCGAAGAAGCCTCGTCGGACCTTAGCCACCCCACCCACCCGCCTTAGAGTACGCATGCCTTGCACCTCACGTTCGTCCGCTGCTCGGGTACCATATGCCCCTACAGATGTCGTCCATGGTGGACACCATGCCTGACAAGTGTCTGGCCAAATATCGTAGCCAAATTGTTGACAATTTTTTTTCATACATTGAAGCAAGCATGATGGATTCATATATGGACTACTACTACGACAACTTTATGGATTTTTCCTCGCCGGATGAGGATGAAACATCGATGATGCTGGCCGTCCTTGCAGACTCGGGGCGTATGGGGAGCATGTTCTGAATTTGAAGGGATGCCGAGTTTTGAATCAGAATAGGGCATGGGAGCATTTGATGTTGATGGACGACTACTTTATCCTCGATGCCTATTCGTGGACCATTTTTGACACTGTTTCTGTGTGTCTGGTTTGACATACACGGTGGAGATGGCATAAGAAAACAAAAATGATGTCCCAACACTTAATTCATCAGTTTCCACTCATTTCTATCACTAAATATATATACGCCCTACGGCCATGATATGCCCGTCGCTTTGCATAACACCATGTGACAGGTTTTCAGTTTGCAAGTTTGCAACTCACCGTTTTCTTTTCCCTGCTTATAACCATGATGAAAATATTTGCTACCATTATTCCAAAATGGACACGGTCTTCTTTTCTAGGTTCACCTATATCCTAATCATTTAAGTCGGCTTGTTGTAAACAAGAAAATTCGCTGCCTGATGTGTACTGAAATCATCGACGGATAATTTGAAAATATGATAATCTTCTTTTTTGCATTTGAAAAATACGTTAAACTTGTTTAAATAAAATGATAGTAAAACTTTCAGTGGTTCAAGTATATGACTTCAATGAAACTGGATAATGAACTGGATAAGGACCATACACAATCTCAAGTTTTTAGCAGAGTGATGCCTCCTCCGAGAAAAGAAACACGCCCTTTTTTTAGAAGACAAAAATAGTACGAGTCGAGAATACTAGCAGCTGAGGACGGGTGCTCGCTAACAGGTTAAAAGTGATCCTACCGGTGCTAATCTCTGAGGAGCAAAGTGCGTTTGTCCCCGATAGACTCATCACGGATAACATTCTAGTTGCATATGAATGTGTTCATGCTATCAGGAAAAGAAGCAGGAAGAAGCCACTGTGCGCAGTTAAGTTGGATATGATGAAAGCGTATGACAGGGTTGAGTGGAGCTTTTTGGAAAGGATGATGATGAGATTCGGCTTTGATGGAGCATGGATAGAGATGGTTATGTGCTGTGTTACTTCTGCTAGGTTCTCAGTGAAGCTTAAAGGTGGGCTTTCTCAAACTTTTCTCCCGTCCAGGGGTCTCCGTCAAGGGGATCCCTTATCACCTTATTTGTTCCTGTTTTGCGTGGAAGGTTTCTCAGCGCTACTAAAAAATGCTCAACGGGTTGGAGATTTGAAGGGGGTATCTTTTGGGAGCACTGGCCCCATGATAACCCATCTTTTATTTGCGGATGATAGCATTGTTTTCCTTGAAGGGTCTCGGGATAATCTTGAAACGCTCAAGACCATCTTGGTGGATTATGAAAAGGCCTCAGGACAAAAGGTGAATTTGCAGAAATCTTCTATCTCAAGAGCAAGGAACAACTAAAGGTGGTCATTGGAATTCAATCGGAGGCGTTAAGTGAGAAATATTTGGGTCTTCCTACCGTGGTTGGCAGTTCTAAAGAAGGAACTTTCAAATACGTTAAAGAGAGTGCGAAGGGCAAAGTGACGGGATGGAAAGGGCAAGGTTTGTCTAAGAAAGCTCGTGAGGTTTTGGTCAAGTCCGGGCTACAGTCCACTCCAACTTTCACCATGAGTTGCTTTCAACTCACCAAAAAATTGTGCAGGAACCTGACTTCGATTTCTTCAAACTATTGGTGGGGGGAAGCAAATGGTGAGAAAAAGGTTCATTGGATAGCTTGGAAAAAGATGTGCTTAAGTAAAAGAGAGGGAGGAATGGGTTTTAGAGACATGGAGGCTTTTAATCAATCTCTCTTAGCAAAGCAAGCTTGGCGATTATTACAGCAACCGAACTCGCTTTGTGCTCGCATTCTGAGGGCGAGATACTACAAGGAGGGTTCCATTCTAAATGCAACTTGTCCGAAAGGTGCTTCCTTCACTTTCCGGAGCATTTTGTATGGAAGGGATTTGCTACTAGACGGGTTGATCTGGAGAGTGGGGGATGGTTCAAGCATACGCATACACCACAACAATTGGATACCTCGCACGGGTTATCTTCGGCCACTGGGCCAGAGGTACGTGCCGGGGGTGACGCGGGTGTGCCATTTGATGAACGAGACTGGAGATGCATGGGATCGGGCCAAACCGGACATGATGTTTTCCCAGGATGATGTACAGGATATTTTGAAGATCACGATGGGTGGCGCCGGGACGGAGGATTTTCTCGCGTGGAACTTCACCAACAACGGACAGTTCACGGTCAAATCGGCGTATCACTTATGTATGGAGAAGAAGAAAGCAAGGGCGGGACGGCCGGGACCTTCGTCTTCGGTGGCAGAGCACCGAGGTTGGACGGCTCTGTGGGGAGCCAGCGCGCCGGGCAAGGCGATAATCCATGCTTGGAGGTTGATTAAGAATGGCTTGGCTGTCGGAACGGATCTGCTACGTAGACACATTAAGGAAGGAGTATTATGTCCGGCATGTGGACGTGAAGAAACAATACTGCACCGCTTCTGGTATTGCCATCATTCAGTTTTGTTTTGGAAAGAGTTAGGCTCAATATTGGGAACACGGGTGGCCACCCCACCCAGCTCGACGAGTTCCCAGGGCCAACTAGCGGCATGGTTGCTTCAGTGGGTGTCGGAGGCGGATGACGAAGCTAAAGCCATTATGATACAGGGGCTATATACGTTGTGGCTGGCAAGGAATGACACTCGAGAAGGGAAGAAGATTGATGATCCGGTGATAGTTGCAGGAAGGGTAGCCGGGTATCTATCGGAGTGGAAGAGTGTTCATGTTGAACGAGCACCTAATGTACGACAGGCCTCTGTGGAGAAGTGGAAACCACCGGAATTAGGATGGGTGAAAGCCAATGTGGATGGTGCCATGGCGAGGTCAGAGCAAGCGGGAGGTGGGGGAGTTATCCTCCGAGATGAAAATGGTGCGTTCAGAGGGGCTGCTAGTTTTTTCTTTCCTGGATGCTCAAATCCGGAGATAGCCGAGCTATTGGCGTGTAAACGAGCGCTTCAGTGGGCAGTCCAGAGGAGCATACAAAGGCTACATTTGGAAACGGACTCGCAAGTGGTGGCGGGAATGCTGGTGAGTGAGGAGAAGAACTTGTCACACGCTGGATAAGTGGTAGAACAAATTAAAACTCTGATCAAGGCAAGAGAACATTTCAAGCTCACCTGGGTTCGGAGAACGGCAAATGGAGCTGCACATGCATTGGCTAGACGTGGTGTGAGTTCTAGTGATTCGGTTTTTTGGGACTTGGTCCCCCAGATTGTATTCTTAGTATTGTTTCAGACAAAATTCCTAATTTAGTTTAATAAAGTGGAATTGGAACTTTCAAAAAAAAAAGCTGCTGAGGACGGGGAGCGAGCGAGAGTGACCGAGCTGCTGAACCACCGTTGTTGCGCTCCAATCCCCTTCTCTCCACCTCTTTATAAACCCCTCGTGGGCAGGGTGCTTCTCCAGTTCCTCCCGAGCTCCAGTCCAGTCTTTCTTCTTCACACCACCCGCATCCATGGCTGCCTCCTCCACTCAGCCCCTGAACCCTGCTGCTTTACCCTTCGTTCCCGTAGCCTCCGCCCCCTTGAAGCTCTGCCCCCCTGTCTCGTGGGCCCCATGGTGGCCCTCCGGTGGCCATCTTCTGCTATATGAAGTATTTCAATGAGAAAAAAATCATAAGCCATCTTCTCGAACGAAACTCCGCCGCCACGAGGCGGAACCTTGGCGGAACCAATCTAGGGCTCTGGTGCAGCTGTTTTGCGGGGGAAATCATCGCCATCGTCATCACCAACGCTCCTCTCATCGGGAGAGGGCAATCTCCATCAACATCTTCTTCAGCATCATCTCCTCTCAAAACCCTAGTTCATCTCTTGTATCCAATTCTTGTCTCCAAGTCCGGGATTGGTGCTAGTAGTGTTAATTACTCTTTGTAGTTGATGCTAGTTGGTTTAATTGGTGGAAGACCATATGTTCAGATCCTATATGCATATTAATACCCCTCAGATTATAAACATGATTATGCTTTGTGAGTAGCTACGTTTGTTCCTGAGGACATGTGAGAAGTCTTGCTATTAGTAGTCATGTGAATTTGGTATTCGTTCGATATTTTGATGAGATGTATGTTGTCTCTTCTCTAGTGGTGTTATGTGAATGTCGACTACATAACACTTCACCATTATTTGGGCCTAGAGGAAGACATTGGGAAGTAATAAGTAGATGATGGGTTGCTAGAGTGACAAAAGCTTAAACCCTAGTTTATGCGTTGCTTCGTAAGGGGCTGATTTGGATCCATGTGTTTCATGCTATGGTTAGGTTTGCCTTAATACTTTTGTTGTAGTTGCGGATGCTTGCAATAGAGGTTAATCATAAGTGGGATGCTTGTCCAAGTAAGGACAGTACCCAAGCACCGGTCCACCCACATACCAAATTATCAAAGCACCGAACGCGAATCATATGAACGTGATGAAAACTAGCTTAATGATATTCCCATGTGTCCTCACGAGCGCTTTTCTCTATATAATAGTTTGTCCAGGCTTGTCCTTTGCTACAAAAAGGATTGGGTCACCTTGCTGCACTTTATTTACTTTTGTTACTTGTTGCTTGTTACAAATTATCCTATCACAAAACTATCTGTTACCACTTGTTTCAGTACTTGCAGAGAATACCTTGCTGGAAACTGCTTATCATTTCCTTCTGCTCCTCGTTGGGTTCGACACTCTTACTTATCAAAAGGACTATGATAGATCCCCTATACTTGTGGGTCATCAAGACTCTTTTCTGGCGCCGTTGCTGGGGAGTGAAGCGCCTTTGGTAGGTGGAATTTGGTAAGGAAAAATTTATATAGTGTGCTGAAATTTACTGTCACTTGTTACTATGGAAAGTAATCCCCTGAGGGGCTTGTTCGGGCTATCTTCACCCCGACCTGTAGAGTAAAGAGTTGCTCCTCAACCTACTGAACCTACTGAAAATGAAAATGTCTGCTTTGAAATTCCTTCGGGTATGATAGAAAAACTGCTAGCTAATCCTTTTGTAGGAAATGGAACAAAGCATCCTCATGAGCATCTAATATATGTGGATGAAGTTTGTGGATTATTTAAGCTTGTAAGTGTACCCGGAGATGTTGTTAAGAAGAAGGTCTTCCCTTTATCTTTGAAGGGAGATGCATCGACATGGTATAGGCTATGTGATGATATGGGGTCATGGAACTACAAACGATTGGAATTGGAATTTCATCAGAAGTTTTATCCTATGCATCTTGTTCATCGTGATCGCAATTATATATATAATTTTTGGCCTCATGAAGGAGAAAGCATCGCTCAAGCTTGGGGGAGGCTTAAATCAATGTTATATTCATGCCCCAATCATGAGCTCTCAAGAGAAATGATTATTCAAAAAATTTATGCTCGGCTTTCTGATAGCAATCGCACCATGCTTGATACTTCTTGTGCTGGCTCTTTTATGATGAAGACTATTGAATTCAAATGGGATTTATGAAGGAAATATGCCCTAGAGGCAATAATAATGTTATTATTTTATTTCCTTATATCATGACGAATGTTTATTATTCATGCTAGAATTGTATTATCCGGAAACATAATACTTGTGTGAATACATAGACAAACTAAACGTCACTAGTATGCCTCTACTTGACTAGCTCATTAATCAAAGATGGTTATGTTTCCTAACCATAGACATGTGTTGTCATTTGATTAACGGGATCACATTATTAGGAGAATGATGTGATTGACATGACCCATTCCATTAGCTTAGCACCCGATCGTTTAGTATGTTGCTATTGCTTTCTTCATGACTTATACATGTTCCTATGACTATGAGATTATGCAACTCCCGTTTGCTGGAGGAACACTTTGTGTGCTACCAAACGTCACAACGTAACTGGGTGATTATAAAGGAGCTCTACAGGTGTCTCCAAAGGTACATGTTGGGTTGGCGTATTTCGAGATTAGGATTTGTCACTCCGATTGTCGGAGAGGTATCTCTAGGCCCTCTCGGTAATGCACATCACATAAGCCTTGCAAGCATTGCAACTAATGAGTTAGTTGCGAGATGATGTATTACGGAACGAGTAAAGAGACTTGCCGGTAACGAGATTGAACTAGGTATTGAGATACCGACGATCAAATCTCGGGCAAGTAACATACCGATGACAAAGGGAACAACGTATGTTGTTATGCGGTCTGACCGATAAAGATCTTCGTAGAATATGTGGAAGCCAATATGAGCATCCAGGTTCCGCTATTGGTTATTGACCGAAGACGTGTCTCGGTCATGTCTACATTATTCTCGAACACGTAGGGTCCGCACGCTTAAGGTTTCGATGACAGTTTCATTATGAGTTTATATGTTTTGATGTACCGAAGGAGTTCGGAGTCCCGGATGAGATCGGGGACATGACGAGGAGTCTCGAAATGGTCGAGACATAAAGATTGATATATTGGACAACTATATTCGGACACCGGAAGTGTTCCAGGGAAGTTTCGGATAAAACCGGAGTACCGGGGGGTTACTGGAACCCCCCGGGGGGTTAATGGGCCTCATGGGCCTAAAGTGGAGAAGAGGAGGGGCAGCCAGGGCAGGTCGCGCGCCCCCTCTCCCCCTAGTCCGAATTGGACAAGGAGGAAGGGGCGGCGCCCCCCCCCCTTTCCTTCCTCTCCTCTCTCCCTTCCTTCCCCCTCTCCTACTTGGACAAGGAAAAGGAGGGAGTCCTACTCCCGGTAGGAGTAGGACTCCTCCCTGGCGCGCCTCATCATGGCCGGCCGCCCCTTCCCCTTGCTCCTTTATATATGGGGGCAAGGGGGCACCTCTAGACACAACAATTGATCTGTGAGATCTCTTAGCCGTGTGCGGTGCCCCCCTCCACCATAATCCTCGATATTATGGTAGCGGTGCTTAGGCGAAGCCCTGCGACGGTAGAACATCAAGATCGTCACCATGCCGTCGTGTTGACGAAACTCTTCCCCGACACTTTGCTGGATCAGAGTCCGGGGATCGTCATCGAGCTGAACGTGTGCCAAAACTCGGAGGTGCCGTAGTTTCGGTGCTTGATCGGTCGGGCCGTGAAGACGTATGACTACATCAACCGCGTTGTTATAATGCTTCCGCTTTCGGTCTACGAGGGTACGTAGATTACACTCTCCCCTCTCGTTGCTATGCATCACCATGATCTTGCGTGTGGGTAGGAATTTTTTTGAAATTACTACGTTCCCCAACAGTGGTATCAGAGCCTAGGTTTTATGTGTTGATGTTATATGCACGAGTAGAACACAAGTGAGTTGTGGGCGATATAAGTCATACTACTTACCAGCATGTCATACTTTGGTTCGGCGGTATTGTTGGATGAAGCGGCCCGGACCGACATTACGCGTACGCTTACGCGAGACTGGTTCTACCGACGTGCTTTGCACACAGGTGGCTGGCAGGTGTCAGTTTCTCCAACTTTAGTTGAACCGAGTATGGCTATGCCCGGTCCTTGCGAAGGTTAAAACAGCACCAACTTGACAAACTATCGTTGTGGTTTTGATGCGTAGGTAAGATTGGTTCTTGCTTAAGCCCGTAGCAGCCACGTAAAACTTGCAGCAAACAAAGTAGAGGACATCTAACTTGTTTTTGCAGGGCATGTTGTGATGTGATATGGTCAAGACATGATGCTAAATTTTATTGTATGAGATGATCATGTTTTGTAACCGAGTTATCGGCAACTGGCAGGAGCCATATGGTTGTCGCTTTATTGTATGCAATGCAACTGTGATGTAATGCTTTACTTTATCACTAAGCGGTAGCGATAGTCATGGAAGCATAAGATTGGCGAGACGACAACGATGCTACGATGGAGATCAAGGTGTCGCGCCGGTGACGATGGTGATCATGACGGTACTTCGGAGATGGAGATCACCAGTACAAGATGATGATGGCCATATCATATCACTTATATTGATTGCATGTGATGTTTATCTTTTATGCATCTTATCTTGCTTTGATTGACAGTAGCATTATAAGATGATCTCTCACTAAATTTCAAGATAAAAGTGTTCTCCCTGAGTATGCACCATTGCCAAAGTTTGTCGTGCCCAGACACCACGTGATGATCGGGTGTGATAAGCTCTACGTCCATCTACAACGGGTGCAAGCCAGTTTTTGCACACGCAGAATACTCAAGTTAAACTTGACGAGCCTAGCATATGCAGATATGGCCTCGAAACACTGAGACCGAAAGGTCGAGCATGAATCATATAGTAGATATGATCAACATAGCAATGTTCACCATTGAAAACTACTCCATTTCACGTGATGATTGGTTATGGTTTAGTTGATTTGGATCACGTAATCACTTAGAAGATTAGAGGGATGTCTTTCTTAGTGGGAGTTCTTAAGTAATAAGATTAATTGAACTTAAATTTATCATGAACTTAGTACCTGATAGTATCTTGCTTGTTTATGTTTGATTGTAGATAGATGGCCCGTGCTGTTGTTCCGTTGTATTTTAATGCGTTCCTTGAGAAAGCAAAGTTGAAAGATGATGGTAGCAATTACACGGACTGGGTCCGTAACTTGAGGATTATCCTCATTGCTGCACAGAAGAATTACGTCCTGGAAGCACCGCTGGGTGCCAGGCCTGCTGCTGGAGCAACACCAGATGTTATGAACGTCTGGCAGAGCAAAGCTGATGACTACTCGATAGTTCAGTGTGCCATGCTTTACGGCTTAGAATCGGGACTTCAACGATGTTTTGAACGTCATGGAGCATATGAGATGTTCCAGGAGTTGAAGTTAATATTTCAAGCAAATGCCCGGATTGAGAGATATGAAGTCTCCAATAAGTTCTATAGCTGCAAGATGGAGGAGAACAGTTCTGTCGGTGAGCATATACTCAAAATGTCTGGGTATAATAATCACTTGATTTAATTGGGAGTTAATCTTCCAGATGATTGCGTCATTGACAGAATTCTCCAATCACTGCCACCTAGCTGCAAGAGCTTCGTGATGAACTATAATATGCAAGGGATGAATAAAACTATTCCCGAGCTCTTCGCAATGCTGAAAGCTCGGAGGTAGAAATCAAGAAGGAGCATCAAGTGTTGATGGTTAACAAGACCACTGGTTTCAAGAAAAAGGGCAAAGGGAAGAAGGGGAACTTCAAGAAGAACAACAAGCAAGTTGATGCTCAAGAGAAGAAACCCAAATCTGGACCTAAGCCTGAAACTGAGTGCTTCTACTGCAAGCAGACTGGTCACTGGAAGGGGAACTGCCCGAAGTATTTGGCGGATAAGAAGGATGGCATGGTGAACAAAGGTATATGTGATATACATGTTATTGATGTGTACCTTACTAGAGCTCGCAGTAGCACCTAGGTATTTGATACTGGTTCTGTTGCTAATATTTGCAACTCGAAACAGGGACTACGGATTAAGCGAACACTGGCGAAGGACGAGGTGACGATGCGCGTGGGAAATGGTTCCAAAGTCGATGTGATCGCGGTCGGCACGCTACCTCTACATCTACCATCGGGATTAGTATTAGACCTAAATAATTGTTATTTGGTGCCAGCGTTGAGCATGAACATTATATCTGGATCTTGTTTAATGCGAGACGGTTATTCATTTAAATCAGAGAATAAAGGTTGTTCTATTTATATGAGTAATATATTTTATGGTCATGCACCCTTGAAGAATGGTCTATTTTTGATGAATCTCGATAGTACTGATACACATATTCATAATGTTGAAACCAAAAGATGTAGATTTGATAATGATAGTGCAACTTATTTGTGGCACTGCCGTTTAGGTCATATCGGTTTAAAACGAATGAAGAAAGTCCATATTGATGGACTTTTGGAATCACTTGATTATGAATCACTTGGTACTTGCGAACCGTGCCTCATGGGCAAGATGACTAAAACACCGTTCTCCGGTACTATGGAGAGAGCAACAGATTTGTTGGAAATCATACATACAGATGTGTGTGGTCCAATGAATGTTGAAGCTCGTGGCGGATATCGTTATTTTCTCACCTTCCCAGATGATTTAAGCAGATATGGGTATATCTAGTTAATGAAACATAAGTCTGAAACATTTGAAAAGTTCAAAGAATTTCAGAGTGAAGTTGAAAATTATCATAACAAGAAAATAAAGTTTCTACGATCTGATCGTGGAGGAGAATATTTGAGTTACGAGTTTGGTCTACATTTGAAACAATGCGGAATAGTTTCGCAACTCACGCCACCCGGAACACCAGAGCGAAATGGTGTGTCCGAACGCCGTAATCGTACTTTACTTGATATGGTGCGATCTATGATGTCTCTTACAAATTTACCGCTATCATTTTGGGGTTATGCTTTAGAGACGGCCGCATTCACATTAAATAGGACACCATCAAAATACGTTGAGACGACGCCTTATGAACTATGGTTTGGCAAGAAACCAAAGTTGTCGTTTCTGAAAGTTTGGGGCTGCGATGCTTATGTGAAAAAGCTTCAACCTGATAAGCTCGAACCCAAATTGGAGAAATGTGTCTTCATAGGATACCCAAAGGAGGTTGTTGGGTACACCTTCTATCACAGATCCGAAGGCAAGACATTTGTCGCCAAGAATGGATCCTTTCTAGAGAAGGAGTTTCTCTTGAAAGAAGTGAGTGGGAGGAAAGTAGAACTTGATGAGGTAACTGTACCTGCTCCCTTATTGGAAAGTAGTACATCGCAGAAACCGGTTTCTGTAACACCTACACCAATTAGTGAGGAAGCTAATGATAATGATCATGAAACTTCAGAACAAGTTACTACCGAACCTCGTAGATCAGCCAGAGTAAGATCCGCACCAGAGTGGTACGGTAATCCTGTTCTGGAAGTCATGCTACTAGATCATGATGAACCTACGAACAATGAAGAAGCGATGGTGAGCCCAGATTCCGCAAAATGGCTTGAAGCCATGAAATCTGAGATGGGATCCATGTATGAGAACAAAGTATGGACTTTGGTTGACTTGCCCAATGATCGGCAAGCAATTGAGAACAAATGGATCTTCAAGAAGAAGACTGACGATGATGGTAATATTACTGTCTACAAAGCTCGACTTGTCGCAAAAGGTTTTCGACAAGTTCAAGGAATTGACTACGATGAGATCTTCTCACCTGTAGCGATGCTTAAGTCTGTCCGAATCATGTTAGCAATTGCCGCATTTTATGATTATGAAATTTGGCAGATGGATGTCAAAACTGCATTCCTGAATGGATTTCTGGAAGAAGAGTTGTATATGATGCAGCCGGAAGGTTTTGTCGATCCAAAGGGAGCTAACAAAGTGTGCAAGCTCCAGCGATCCATTTATGGACTGGTGCAAGCCTCTCGGAGTTGGAATAAACGCTTTGGTAGTGTGATCAAAGCATTTGGTTTTGTACAGACTTTTGGAGAAGCCTGTATTTACAAGAAAGTGAGTGGGAGATCTGTAGCATTTTTTATATTATATGTAGATGACATATTACTAATCGGAAATGATATAGAATTTCTGGATAGCATAAAGGGATACTTGAATAAGAGTTTTTCAATGAAAGACCCCGGTGAAGCTGCTTACATATTGGGCATTAAGATATATCGAGATAGATCAAGACGCTTAATTGGACTTTCACAAAGCACATACCTTGACAAAGTTTTGAACAAATTCAAAATGGATCAAGCAGAGAAAGGATTCTTGCCTGTGTTACAAGGTGTGAAATTGAGTAAGACTCAATGCCCGACCAATGCAGAAGATAGAGAGAAAATGAAAGATGTTCCCTATGCTTCAGCCATAGGCTCTATCATGTATGCAATGCTGTGTACCAGACCTGATGTGTGTCTTGCTATAAGTCTAGCAGGGAGGTACCAAAGTAATCCAGGAGTGGATCACTGGACAGCGGTTAAGAACATCCTGAAATACCTGAAAAGGACTAAGGATATGTTTCTCGTATATGGAGGTGACAAAGAGCTCATTGTAAATGGTTACGTTGATGCAAGCTTTGACACTGATCCGGACGATTCTAAATCGCAAACTGGATACGCGTTTACATTAAACGGTGGAGCTGTCAGTTGGTGCAGTTCTAAACAAAGCGTTGTGGCGGGATCTACATGTGAAGCGGAATACATAGCTGCTTCGGAAGCAGCAAACGAAGAAGTCTGGATGAAGGAGTTCATATCTGATCTAGGTGTCATACCTAGTGCATCGGGTCCAATGAAAATCTTTTGTGACAATACTGGTGCAATTGCCTTGGCAAAGGAATCCAGATTTCACAAGAGAACCAAGCACATCAAGAGACGCTTCAATTCCATCCGGGATCTAGTCCAGGTGGGAGACATAGTGATTTGCAAGATACATACGGATCTGAATGTTGCAGACCCATTGACTAAGCCTCTTCCACGAGCAAAACATGATCAGCACCAAAGCTCCATGGGTGTTAGAATCATTACTGTGTAATCTAGATTATTGACTCTAGTGCAAGTGGGAGACTGAAGGAAATATGCCCTAGAGGCAATAATAATGTTATTATTTTATTTCCTTATATCATGATAAATGTTTATTATTCATGCTAGAATTGTATTATCCGGAAACATAATACTTGTGTGAATACATAGACAAACTAAACGTCACTAGTATGCCTCTACTTGACTAGCTCATTAATCAAAGATGGTTATGTTTCCTTACCATAGACATGTGTTGTCATTTGATTAACGGGATCACATTATTAGGAGAATGATGTGATTGACATGACCCATTCCATTAGCTTAGCACCCGATCATTTAGTATGTTGCTATTGCTTTCTTCATGACTTATACATGTTCCTATGACTATGAGATTATGCAACTCCCGTTTGCCGGAGGAACACTTTGTGTGCTACCAAAC
>NC_053026.1:497222004-497240478 GCF_003073215.2 Triticum urartu | reverse complement strand
AAGCGTGCATATAAGTTAATTTGATTTTGGAATGCAAATGCACATGGCAGGTGGTACTTGTGGAGATTCACTTCAACTTATGATGACAATCCGCTATGCATGAGAAAGTATATGAAGATAATGCCATGCATAATGGAAAATGGACGTCTGCAGAATGAGCTAAATGCGGAATTTTTCGTCGCACATGCGGAATTTATCTTCGCAAAACAAAGTGGCAAATAAGTAGCAGACGACCATCTGGTTTAAGTGTTACAACTCATAAGAGCCAAATGTAGCAAAAAACGAGAGTTGTAAGCACTAAGCAAAATATAAGGCACCCGCCCATATGAACCCGCTTGAAGACTATCAATCTCATATGCTTCTCCCCCTTTTGTCAGTAATGACCAAAAAGGTTTGAAGACATGGAGCCTCTACTCGTTCCCATGAGGAGTAGGTGAAGTAGTAGGGTTGTTGGTGTTGTTTGGTGGTGCAGAAGAGCTTGGAGGTGCTGAAGCAGGTGGCGGTGAAGTAGCATCGTCTTCTTCCTCAATAATTCTGGCAGTGACTGTGGCAGCAGAGGAAGAGAACTCAGAGTCTTCAAGGGATGGGAGTTCCTAGCAGCACAGCCCTTCGAGGAGGTGTGGAGTCAAACTTGAATCTCTCAGTGAAGCCATCCTCTTGAAGATCAGCTTCAGAAAGCATCATCGTTAGCCCTTTCCATGTGCGGCGACAGGTTTCATGGGCAACGAAGCATTCTTGGTGGCAAGATTTCGAGTGCGATTAACATCCACCAAGAGGCTTTTCCATCTGACGTTCAGCCAGTCATGATGCCTATCTTGTTTCTGATGTAGGGCCACAAGAAGCTCTCGGTCGTGAGAACACGAGTGCGCTTCTTGGGTCTTGAAGCAAGTGGCACTGTCAGTGGCTTCAGTTGGAAGCAGGGTGTGGTGCACGTGTAGTGCCAGCCAAAGGATACACCCGAGAAACTGCTTCAACGCCTTCAACGTTCTGTGTAAAACTCTGATGTTCTTGCATTCTGAAGACTTTGAGGTTGCTTGGCAGGCTCAGAATATATGGCTTCAGTAGACATGTCCACGTCAGGCAAGAAAGATCCTATGGTTGCGGGCTGAGGGCTGATAAGAGATGGCGGAGTGTAGCTTGATCAGCCGCATGACCCAAGGGGCGTAGAACTTCAAACCAAACAGATCAATGCCTGATGCAGCAAGTTGGCGTATGAAGAAGTCCTGTGCATTGAAGCATTTGCCATGAAGTATATAGAAGACCAAAGTCTTCAATGCACCCTGAAGCTTGGGATTTGGAGAGTGCCCTTTGATAGGCCAAAGAGTTCGCCTAATGATGTGATAGATGGTTCTGGGCAGGTACTCTAGGTCTTCAACGAAGAACTCTGTGGGATACGCAGCATCTTGAGGCAAAGGCTTCATCATGCTGAGCATTTGACTCATATTAGGTTCTGGTCACTGAAAGATGCTCTCAGTAGCTTCAGCGTGCAGCTGACAGCCTTGCTCGAAGAGATCGCCAGGAGTGGGCAAGCCAGTGAGCTCAATGATGTCAAATGCATTGGCTTCATGATGAACGTTGCCAGTCATCCACTCCAGGACCCAAGTCTTCGGATCTCTGCTGTACCCTTTGATGTGAAGTGTGGCATAGAATTGTAGCAGCAGCTCTTCATTCCAATGCTCTTCATCAGTAACAAACTGCAGCAGACCCACTTGCTTGAAGCAATCCAACGCTTCTTCTAGACAGGGCAGACCAGCTATAGCTTCAACGTCAAGGCGCTTGTGTGGGAAGATGCGACCTTGGTTGTAAAGAATGCAAGAGTAATAGCTTCGCTGAGGATAGCTCCAGAACCGATCAGATGATATCCTTTCCCTTGAGTAGGGGTTCCTGGAGCTATTGAAGAACGTGTTGTCTGCCCTGAAGCCATTGATGTTGAAGGAGCCAGGTGCTGATGCAGGACCTGGAAACCTTGGCAGTCTTGGGATTGGCTTCTGGACCTGAGGCCTGTGCTCAACATGATAGTTGAATTGGGGACCGGCAGCAGACTCAGGAACAGAAGTGGCGGGATCAGTGGCTTCGCTGTCTTCTGAAGCTTTTGCTGGGGAGGGCTCCACATTAGCTTCGTTGTTGGTTGTGGCAGCCTCAAGATTTTCATCCTCCACTTGACTAGCTGGAGGGTCGGTCACAGGCACGTTCTCCTGGAGAACTGCTTCTTGGTGGAGCAGGGGAGTGGGATCTTGTGGTACTTCTTCTTCTGCGGCTGATGCAGCCGGAATGTCTTCAGCAGAGACTTGAGGCCTTGGACCTTTGCGAAGCCTGCGGAACGCAGACGACGCCTGTGGAGTTGGAGTGGGCTGGGCCTCATAGTCTTCTTCCTCTTGTGGGCGATCCGCCCATGAAGCATCCTGTGCAATTGGCGTCAGTGGACGACCAATGCTGATGAGTTGCTGTTTTCTAACTGAGGAAGGACTGCATCATCTTCTACATTGTCATGATGACCAATGTCTTCAGCAGCGATGGGATCAGCTGCTGGAATGTCTTCAGCTTCAGGAGCCTCTGTGGAAGCAGGCTCATGAACTGTCAGTTGACGTTCTGCGTCAGGATGAACCATAGAAATGGGTTCAACTATCAAGGGCTCTGTGGGAGCAGCCCGAGCTTTCTTGGTCTTTCTCTTTTTCTTGGTGGGGGCAGTAGGAGAGGCTTCAGAGTGTTTCCTCTCCTGGCTTCAGCCTCAGCAGTTCGTGTCTTCCTGAGCTCTGAAGCTATTGACCGGCTCTTTGGCTTCGAGCCAGTCATTCTGGTTGGGAAGACAATCGGAACTGCTTCTTGCCTTGGTGCATCAGATTCAGCCGTAGCAGGCTTCTTCTTCTTCTTTGCGGCCATCCTGGGGTCGATGCCAGGATGCCCAAGTGCCTTGCGCTTCTCAGCCTCATTATAGGCTTGTACACATCTGTCAGCCAGAGTCTTCATGCGCTCACGCGAACCTTGAGCTTCTGCACGCTTCTTCACAAAGGCTTCCTTGAGCTCGTGCATCATTGTCTTGAAGTTCTTCACTTCTTGCACGCTGAGCTTGGCCATATGCTTCTTGAACTGAGCCTTTTCATAGTCAATCTTCTGCTTCAGCTCAACAATGCGCTGTGCAATAGCAAGTTCTGAAGTAATGGCACCTTGGAAGGCGACACTGAGGCCAATAGGTAGCTGCAGATCTTCAAAGCTGATGTTTGGCGTGTCAAACCACTCGTCAATGAAGTTGTGGATGATGGTGACATCAAAGAGAGGCAGATCATTGAAGATTTCTGCTTCTTCTTTGCTCTTGATGAGTTGCTCAAGAGCGTCATCTGCAAGATCTTCATCACTTGACAGATCAATGTCGTCATTGCGCAGGATGGCAGCAGCTGTTAGCTCTTTGCCAGTGTGAGACAGAGGCATCTTGGCCTTCTGGGGCTTGGAGACGCGTGATAAATCTTCAGACTGCACACTGTCTTCAGGAGGTGCAGTTGCCAATGGCTTCGCCCTTGAGATTTTTGGTGAAGGGGCTGGCTTTGAAGCTTTTGGCTTCTTCAATTGCTTTGGCTTCGGCACTGCAGGCGCGTCATCAGACTCAGTGTCAGCTGCAGGCTCATTCACTGCAGTCCCTTGAACCAAAATGTAGGTGATGAGGCCTTCAAGGTTGGCATACGGATCGATGACATTGGGTTCTGCTTCTCGTGTGCCATCTGCCCTTGGTGCTGAGGGACCAGGGTTGAAGTCTAACCCAAATTTCTTCTTGTTCTGCTTCGCTGAGTTTTGGGCAAACTGGAAGTTGCACTTGAACAGATTGTCGTCACGACACCAGAGTAGTGACGACGGATGTGCATCATCAGGCTCTGGCCCACGGACCATGCATGGATAGAAGCTTTGGGCAATAGCTTCATCTCTGGACCTGGGTACAAGGTTCTTGTATAAGATGTCTCCCCACGGTCTTTTGATGGCACTTTTCTCAGCATACTCTTGGGTTGTGAAGCGGTATTTGAACCATTGTTCTGCCCAATAGCGTCGAATCCATTGGATTCGGGTCTTGCACTGACTATAATCCTCTTCAGGATCTATCTTATACATTTCTGCGAGTTCATCAGGCAGATCTCTGGATGTTCCGCCACGACGTTGTCTGCCCCCCTTCCTTGCTGCTTTCTCTGAAGCCATAAACTTTAACTTGAAAGGCTTCAAGACGTTCAAAGGCTTCAAAGGCTTTCTCTTGCTGGACCAACAGGAACTGGCTTCAGGAGAATTTATGTGATGCTGTAAGAATTCTGCAAATGAATGCAGACTATGAGAACCAAAGGATTCTCCCACGGACATGTACCTGTGACAGCATTAAGGTGCGAGGGAAGGGGAAGAGGTCATATGCATTCTCAGAAGATTTTGAAGATAAATTCAGTTTAGAAGACATTGACCTCATCGTGCGAAGACATTCACTCATAGATAAGAAGTTGGTTCCAGATTTGTACGAATCCACAGATCAGTACAAGTGAGGAATCTAACTACTTTGTGAAGCACAAGTGAATATACTAGGCATGTTATGAGATGCAGTATGAGAGAGATCTAGCTTGTGTGAACAGAAACTACTTGTGGTAGAAAGTGACAGATCAATAGGATCAACGGTGCTGTAAAAAGGGAGTTTTATTTACCACACTGAGAACTGCTAGACGGAGTGGGAGATGAGGCCGAGCAGTTCACTCGTCCGTGCCCTAACTTGGCGACGGAGGAGACCTACGGCGACGGCGGAGAGGACGATGTCCGTCAGCGCGAAGACGGCGTGAGAGGTTCGGAGACGGGCGATGTCGCGGTCGGCGTGAAGACGGCGTCGGAGAGGTTGCGGCAGCGAAGCGCTTCGTCGCCGGCGTCGTCGAGAGCTAGCGGTGGCGCTAGGGTTCGTGCGAGGGTGGAAGAAGAGATAGTTACCGCTGTGAGTGTGTATTTATAGGCACAAGGGCGGCACTGTGCTATTACACAGGTGCCCCTGGCGATTCGCATCTGAGGAACACGTGGCCAGTTTGCGGAATTTTGGGGTTTGTTCCACGTCCCACGCACGCCTGGATTGTCGGGTGGTCGTTCCTACTTCTCCGGATTTCATGTGGAGGAATGAGCATTGAAAACGGACTTAATGGTTGTCTCTGTATCTTCTGCTGACAAGGACGCAGAGAAGACATTCGACAGTTTCAATAGAATGCATATGATTGGAGAGATAGAATTTGAGATAGAAAGCATAGAGAAGTTGGGGTTACCGATCACATTCACTTAGTTCAAAAGATTCAACACGAAGACATAGCTATATAGTGAATGCTGTAGAGGACAGAACACTAGTCATATATATATATATATATATATATATATAGTGAAGATAATCATGAAAATATGTTGAGTTCGAAGCCAAACCAAATGTGAAGACATTGCAAGGTAACGCCATGAGTGAAACACTTCAAAATAGAACATTTGGTGGTGGCGTTACCCACCGTATAGGAAGTATTAGACCCAGACACGGCGCCAATTATCGTGGCGCTCCGAAGTCAAATTCATCATTAATGTATTCACACTTAGAATGCATGTCTTCATTGATTTAAGATATACTTTACTTCGTGTGTTGCACAGCTAAGTCATCATTATGCATAAGTGTTAGGATGTGTGCCTGATCACAGGACATTTGAGGATTCCAAGATATTTAGCTCACACCGTAACTTGCAAAATCTTTTCTCATCCAAGGGCTTGGTGAAGATATCTGCCAATTGCTCTTCAGTGTTGACGTGCATGATATCAATATCTTCCTTCACAACATGATCTCTAAGAAAGTGATGACGAATCTCAATGTGCTTTGTCTTCGAGTGCTGAACTGGGTTGTTGGCAATCTTGATGGCGCTTTCATTGTCGCAGTAGAGTGGCACTTGCTTCAGATGAATGCCATAGTCTTTGAGTGTTTGCTTCATCCACAGAAGCTGAGCGCAGCAAGATCCAGCAGCAATGTATTCAGATTCAGCAGTGGAGAGAGATACACAGTTCTGCTTCTTTGAAGACCAACATACAAGTGATCCTCCCAGAAAATGACATGTGCCTGATGTAGACTTGCGATCCACCTTGTCACCAGCATAATCAGCATCCGAGAATCCAACCAGATCAAACTCTGAGCCCTTTGGATACCATAATCCTAGAGTTGGGGTGTGAGCCAAATATCGAAGAATTCGCTTCACAGCTAAGTGATGCGACTCCTTTGGTGCCGCTTGAAATCGAGCACACATGCAAACACTAAGCATAATATCTGGCCTAGATGCACATAGATAAAGTAAAGAACCAATCATGGAGCGGTATACCTTTTGATCGAACTCTTTACCATTGTCGTCAGGACCCAGATGATGTTTGGCTGGCATTGGTGTTGTGAAGCCTTTGCAGTCTTGTCATACCGAACTTCTTCAGGCAATCTTTGAGATACTTCTCTTGAGATATGAAGATGCCATTGCGTGTTGTCGTATTTGAAGACCAAGGAAGAACTTCAGCTCTCCCATCATGGACATCTGATATTGCTCTTGCATCATATATCCAAACTCTTCACTGTACTTCTGATTGGTGCAGCCGAAGATAATGTCATCCACATATATTTGGCACACAAACAGTTCACCATCATATGTCTTCGTGAAAGAGTGGGATCTAGGGAACCAGGTATGAAGCCTTTGCTCTTCAGGAAGTATTTGAGTGTGTCATACCAGGCCCTAGGGGCTTGTTTGAGGCCATACAGTGCCTTGTTGAGCTTGTATACCATGTCAGGATGTTTTGGATTTTCAAAGCCAGGCGGTTGTGCAACATACACTTCTTCTTCAATCTTGCCATTGAGAAAGGCACTCTTCACATCCATTTGATATAGAAGTATGTTATGATGATTTGCATAGGCCAGCAGTATGCGTATGGCTTCAAGTCTAGCCACAGGAGCAAATGTTTCATCGAAGTCAATGCCTTCCACTTGAGTATATCCTTGAGCAACGAGACGAGCTTTGTTTCTGACAACTTGACCATGCTCATCTTGCTTGTTGCGGTATATCCATTTGGTGCCTATTATATTGTGCTTCCGTGGATCAGGACGCTTAACCAGTTCCCATACATTATTCAGCTCAAACTGTTGAAGCTCTTCTTGCATAGCTTGAATCCATTCAGGTTCCATGAAGGCTTCTTCAACTTTCTTGGGTTCTGATATTGAGACGAATGCGAAGTGCCCACAGAAATTTGCTAGCTGAGTTGCCCTTGAACGAGTGAGTGGACCAGGTGCATTGATGCTATCAATTATTCTTTCAATCTGCACTTCATTGGCAACGCGAGGATGTACAGGGCGAAGACTTTGCTCTTGCTGTTCATTGTCGTTGTTGGAAGGAATGTCTTCAGGCTGAGCATTGTCTTCATGTTGATCAGGTGCTGAAATGATAAGTTCTTCTTCAGGATGAGCTTCAGAAGGTATAATTTCTCCAGTTCCCATTAGCTTGATTGATTCACTGGATGGAACTTCATCTAGCACATTTGGCAGCTGCTCTCTTTGTGAACCGTTGGTCTCATCGAACCGCACATCCACTGTTTCAACCACTTTGTAATGAAAGAGATTGAAGACTCTGTAGGAGTGCGAATCCTTTCCATATCCAAGCATAAAACCCTCATGTGCTTTTGGTGCAAATTTTGAGGTGTGATGTGGGTCCTTGATCCAGCACCTTGCGCCAAATACTCTGAAGTAACTGACATTTGGCTTCTTGCCAGTAAGGAGCTCATAAGATGTCTTGTTCAGTAGCTTGTGAAGATAAACACGATTGATTGTATGGCATGCAGTATCAATGGCTTCGGGCCAGAATTTTCTTGGGGTCTTGTATTCATCTAGCATCGTTCTGGCCATCTCAATTAGTGTTCTGTTCTTGCGTTCGACGATGCCATTCTGCTGTGGCGTGTACGGGGCTGAGAATTCATGTGTGATGCCCAAGGTATCAAGATATGTATCAAGGCCAGTGTTCTTGAATTCAGTGCCATTGTCACTTCTGATGTGCTTTATCTTGGCGCCAAAATTGTTCATAGCTCGATTGGCGAAGCGTCTGAAGACATCCTGCACTTCAGTCTTCAATCCACTTCAGTCTTGTAAAGGATTATGTGCACCCAAGTATATAGAATAATCATCAACAATAACGAAGCCATAGAGGCAAGCAGTAGTAGTAAGAGTTGAGTAATGAGTGGGACCGAAAAGATCCATGTGAAGCAGTTCGAAGGGTCGAGTAGTGGTCATGATTGTCTTCGAGGGATGTTTGGCCCTCGTCATCTTTCCTGCCTCACAGGCACCGCATAAGTGATCTTTCTTGAACTTGACGCCCTCGATGCCTATGACATGCTTCTTCTTTGCCAGGGTGTGGAGGTTCCTCATGCCAGCATGCCCAAGCCTCCGATGCCAGAGCCAGCATTCTGAATCTTTTACTAGAAGACATACGGCAAGCTGTGGTCCTGCTGAGAATTCTACCACGTACAAATCATCTTTTCGATACCCTTCAAATACTAGAGACTTGTCAGATTCCATTAGAACAATGCAACGATATTTTCCAAATATTACGATCATGTTTAAATCGCAAAGCATTGAGACAGACATTAAGTTGAAGCCAAGGGATTCAACAAGCATGACTTTATCCATGTGTTGATCCCTTGAGATTGCAACTCTACCTAGACCCAATACCTTACTTTTACCAGTGTCAGCAAATGTGATGTGGCTCTTGTCGGATGGACGTAAGGTTGAGTCCATAAGAAGGCTTCTTTTGCCCGTCATGTGATTTGTACACCCACTATCAATAATCCATTCTGAAGACGCTGGTGTCGTACCCTACAGTGCAGTTAGGGGGATAGGCTTCACCCAGAGCATTGTGAAGCAAAAACATTTGACGAACCAGTGGGTTATGAAAGCTTAGATCCAGGTTTAGGACTAATAGGGAGAGTAGCAAGCGATTCAGGTAACGAAGTACATAGTAAGACCATTTGGGCAATTTGTATCTTGCGCCCACAAGATGTTTAAGGTCCCCAACAATAGCGTTCAGACTTTTTGTTTTCTGCTGGAGACCTTTCCCTGCAAAAGAGAGTTAAGCCTTCTTAACCACCCACATCTTCAAGGGTGGCTTAGAAGCAATAAGTCTAAGTGCAGCATCTGAGAATTTTGGCTTTGAAGCCTTAGCAAACAGTCTTGCAGGCGGACAATAGTACTCATAAGAATAAGCAGAATAGTTCTTGGTCTTATGAACATGGCGGTTTGATGAACCGCTCTCATATTCATATGCCTGAGTATGGTTTCCCTGCAAAACATTTGCGTTAGTGCGACTCAGGTGAGTCCTCTGTTGTATGAAGCCTTTGGACCGTATGAAGCCTTTGGTCTGAGGTTTGTCTTCTTCAAGTGAGGTGTCATGAAGACATTCACAGGAAGATTTTCCAGACACTTTTTCGGAACCCAGATCTTCTTCATAGGCGGTCCATTCCTGCAGTTAGTACCAATGTACCTGGCAAACACTTCACCATTCTGATTCTTAAACAGTATATAGTTTGCATCAAAGGATTCATCAATGATAATGGGGTTAGCACAAGTGAAGCCAGATAGATTGGATGGATCTGCTGAAGGTTCCTTTGCAGCAACCCACATGGTTTTGGGGTACTGCTCAGGTTTCCAGTAAGAGCCATCTGCATTCATTTTCCTTACGAACCCAACACCCTCTTTCCTAGGGTTTCGGTTCAGAATCTACTTTTTGAGGACATCACATAGTGTCTGATGCCCTTTGAAGACTTTTGTACATCCCTGTTTCAAGCAATGTCTTCAACCTAGCATTCTCATCAGCAATAGCGGTGGTATCCTCAACAGAGGGGTTAGTTACCGCATCAACAGTTGAAGATATTGCAACAGCAGTAGCAGTAGAACATTCAGCAACAGAAGTAGCATTATCACGCTCAATGCATTTAAGACATGGTGGTTCAAATCCTTCCTGAGCGGGACTGATCTGTTTGGCGCGAAGTGACTCGTTTTCCGTTTGAAGATCTTCATGAACCGCTCTCAATTTCTCAAGATCTTGCTTCCTTTGAAGATAATCATAGGAAAGCTTTTCATGAGTTGTTGAGAGAGTTTCATGACGACTTTCAAGTTCCTGATACTTAACGTGAAGATTTTTTATGTCTTCAATTAAGGATTCAGATCGAGTCATTTCAGCACCTAACAGATCATCGCTTCTGTCTAACAGTTTTTGAATATGTTCCATAGCTTTCTGTTGTTCAGTTGCAATTTTAGCAAGTGTTTTGTAGCTAGGTTTTGAACCACAATCAGAGTCATCGTCACTAGATGTTTGATAGTGAGTAGTGCGTGTGTTTACCTTGGCACCGCGTGCCATGAAGCAGTAGGTAGAAGCGGAGTAGTCCTTGTCATTTGCATCGGTGTCGGTGATGAAGTCATTGTCTTCAGTGTTGAAGATGGACTTGGCAACGTATGCTGTAGCCAGACTTGCGACGCCTGAGTCGGATTCCTCCTCAGACTCCACCTCCGCCTCCTCAGAAGCAGACTCCTCCTCTGAATCCATTTCCTTGCCAACAAACGCACGTGCCTTGCCAGATGAGCTCTTCTTGTGTGATGAAGACTTTGAGGAAGACTTGGAAGAAGACTTTGAGTATTTTCTTCTTCTTCTTGTTGTCAGAGTCATATTCCTTGCTCTTCTTCTTCTTTTTGTTCTCATTGTCCCACTGTGGACACTCAGAGATGAAGTGGCCAAGTTTCTTGCACTTGTGACATGTTTTCTTCTTGTAGTCATGAGCAGAAGCTTCATCATTTCCTTGAGCTTGATCGTGAAGATTTTCTGAAGCCTTTCTTCTTGGTGAATTTTTGGAACTTCTTCACTAGCATTGCAAGTTCCCTTCCAATGTCTTCAGGATCATCCGAACTGCTGTCAGATTCTTCTTCAGATGAGGAGACAGCTTTTGCCTTCAAGGCACGATTTCGCCCATAGTTTGGACCGTAGATATCTCTTTTCTCTGAAAGCTGAAACTCATGTGTGTTGAGCCTCTCAAGTATGTCAGACGGATCGAGTGTCTTGAAATCAGGACGTTTTGAATCATCAGGGCCAGGATGTCAAACGAACTATCAAGTGATCTCAGCAGCGTTTGACGATTTCGTGTTTAGGTAATCTCAGTGGCGCCGAGGGCTTGAAGCTCATTTGTGATGTCAGTGAGTCGGTCAAATGTGTGTTGGACATTCTCATTGTCATTTCGCTTGAAGCGGTTGAAGAGGTGCGAAGAACACTGATTCTCTGATCTCCTGGGTTGAGATGCCTTCATTGACCTTGGAGAGCCAGTCCCAGACCATGCTTGGATGTTCTTCAAAGCACTCACACGGCCATACTGTCCTTTTGGTCAGATGACCACAGATTGATATTCTTGGAACGTAGAGTCCAGTTGAACGAATTTCTTGACATCAGCACCAGTGACACCTTCTCCAGCCTTGGGAACGCTGTTCTCGACGACATACCATAGGTCGAACGTCAATGGCTTCAAGATGCATACGCATCTTATTCTTCCAGTAGGGATATTCAGTTCCATCGAAAACGGGGCACGCAGCGGAGACTTTAATTATCCCTGCAGTCGACATAGCTAAAACTCCAGGTGGTTAAACCGAATCACACAGAACAAGGGAGCACCTAGCTCTGATACCAATTGAAAGTGTGTTATATCGACTAGAGGGGGGGTGAATAGGCGATTTTTATGAAAGTCTTCAGAACATGGGAGTTTTGAAGACAAACAATAAAATTAAACCTATTACCATGCAGCGGAAGGTAGACTACACTAGGCAAACCATAGTCAAGTATTCAATTGAGTGAACAAGACTAATATAGCAATATGTAGTAGGATCAGGTAGGAAGATATTTGTGAAGCCATACCGAACATCAGTCACTCAGTGAGACAAATGATAGAGCAACATACAATGGACTTCACAAGGAGTAACAGTAAGTTAAGTGAAGTGAAAGATGAAACCAGTGAACTCGTTGAAGACAATGATTTGTTGGACCAGTTCCAGTTGCTGTGACAACTGTACGTCTGGTTGGAGGCGGCTAGGTATTTAAACCTTAGGACACACAGTCCCGACACCCAGTCCTGAACACGCAGCTCAGGACACCCAGTCCTCACCGTATTCTCCTTGAGCTAAGGTCACATAGACCTCGCCCAATCACTCTGGTAAGTCTTCAAGGTAGACTCCCAAACCTTCACAGACTTCGTTCACTGGCAATCCACAATGTCTCTTGGATGCTCAGAACGCGACGCCTAACTGGCTGGAGGATGCACAGTCCTCAAGTGTAATAAGTCTTCAGATCACACAGACAAGAAGACTTAAGTGATGCCCAATTCTCTCTGGCTCTGGTGGTTAGGGCTTTATCCTCGCAAGGAATTCTCTCTCAAAGGCTTCGAGGTGGGTTGCTCTCAAACGACAAAAGCCGTACTCTCAATCTGAGCAGCCAACCGTTTATGGTTGTAGGGGGTGGGCTATTTTATAGCCACTTGGCAACCCGACCTGATTTGTCCGAAATGACCCTTGGTCACTAAGGAACTGACACGTGTTCCAACGGTCAGATTTCAAACTCACACGGCAACTTTACTTGGGCTTCAAGCAAAGCTGACTTGCCCGACTCTGGACAAGATTCGCTCTCAAAGTCTTCACTCGAAGACATAGGTTTTGTTTAAGCATCACTTCAGTCATTCTGACTGGTTCTCTTGGACCCCACTTAACAGTACGGTGGTTCCTATGACTCAACACAGAAGAAAGAGAACTACGAAAGATCTAAGTATTCGAGCTCCATAGGCTTCATGTGGTGTCTTCTCTTGTCATAGTCTTCAATGTGAATATCTTCATATACCACCTTTGACTTCAATGTCTTCATACATTTTTAGGGGTCATCTCTGGTAGGAAAACCGAATCAATGAGGGACTTCTACCTGTGTCATCCTGCAATTCTCACAAACACATTAGTCCCTCAACTAGGTTTGTCGTCAATACTCCAAAACCAACTAGGGGTGGCACTAGATGCAACTTACACTTATAGCCAACCTTCTTTAGTATGAGTGACTAAGTGATGACTAGGTATGACATGCCAACATCAAATAGCCTAACGCACCGTGTTAAATCTCCAAGGGCGCGACCGTGCGAGCGACGCGACGGTCGTGGTAGGCGCGACCATGATACGGGTTCTGGCAGCCCTTGGATCTGAGATCAAAACGGTCGCATGGCTAAGTTGCTGAAAATTTGCAGAAATAACCTCCAAGGATAGGATATTCACCCATAGGTCTAGAATCACGCCATGCAACCGTTCGATCTCAGATCCAAGGGCTCTCGGAAGCCCGTATCATGGGAGAATGGAAAGCCACTACCCTGCCGTTCGCACGCTGGCAGTTCGCTCCTACTCGTCCCCACGTCCTTCAATACTACGGCGGTTCGCTCCTAGTCGTCCCGTCCATTCACATTACGGCAGTTCCACTAATCCTAACCCTCCTCCCAAATCCATGGCGTCCCAAATCTCCACGATCGGCGGTGAGTACAAGGTTAGAACCATCACCGGCGATGAGTTCGACGTCATCTACACCCGTTCTTCCGCGACGGTGAAAGGATGCCTTTCTCGCTTCAGACGCATGTTCGAAACTCAGATGATGAGTGGGTCGCTGGGCTAGATGTTGAGTACACCACAGTCCTGGGACGAGAAGGATCTAAAGACGAAGAGAGGAAGAAGCCCGCCGTGATCCAGGTTTGCGTGCATGACTTATGCTTGGTCTACCACATATGCCATGCCGACGTTGAGTGCCAGGATTTTAAGGACTTCCTCGAGAGCAACCTAGTCAAATTCGTTACTGTAGACTTTGGTAATGACAAAGAAGTCCTGGCATCGGATAGGCCTCGTTGTAGGCAACACCTTCACCTCCAGAAGAATCGGCTGGTGTCCTCTCGTCAGCCTTCAATGCTGACCCTGGCAGGAGCCATGGTTCATCCTTCGTACGGTAAACTTGGAGAAACCTCATACATGTTTCATCGTCATGCATGGCAGCGGAATGTACTAGATATAGACCACATCCACTACGTGCAATGGATGGCTACTTTGCTTCAATATCTACAAGGGTTGGATGAAGAGCAACAGCCAAGTGTGCGGTTCAAGCAAAGAAGTATCGGCCAAGAGGAACAGGGACAAGGCGAACGAGTGAAGTGGACGAGGACTCCGAGTAAGGTGGCAGTGTCTGTTTGCTCATGGTGGTTCTAATGCAGTGTCTACCGGAAAAATAGTTGCAAAGTTTAATTTCAGGTGTGCTTAATTTAATTTGAGGGGTGTGTTGTGCTGAGCCCCCAGCAGAACTATGTTATGTTTCTTCTTGTTACTTTAACTCTTCAGTACGTACATACTAGTATTTCTTACATTTCATCTTTTAGTTGGTATAGTACTACCACTCATTTTCTTCACATTATATACGTACAATATATATGGCAAACATCATATAGCCAGCAGTTTAGTTGTCAAAGAATTTCATGGTGCTTAGTTTTGTTAAAGAATTCCAGGATGCTTAGTGGGTGCTTGGATCCAAGGGACTTATTTTAGTCTGACTAAAAATAGTCTCTTCAAGAGGCTAAATTTCCAAGCACCCCTGACTAAAGAGGGGCTAAAACTAGTCTTGAGACTAAAAAAATTTAGTCAGGGGTACCCCTACTAAAATGTGGATTAGTCCTCTCTCTACTCATTTAACTCCTCTCCTTTAACACAGGCGAGTTCTGGATTGGAGGGTTTGGAGGATAATAAATGCTCATTAACTTGATTTTAGCCTTTTTAGTATTTGGATCCAAGCATGGGTGAGGCTAGCATGTTTTAGTCCCACTACTTTTAGTCATGGGACTAAAACGTATCCAAGCACCCTCTTAGTTTTTATTTGAGGGGTGGGTTGTGCTGGCCACCATTATTGTGACTAGCCTTTTTAATAGTACCATATGCATAATTTGGCGACAAGCGCTCTCTATATGTACCACCTTTTTTTAATTTCAAGTTTTGCTCCATGGCGCAATCCATCGATACTACTACTGTACAAAAGTATACATTTTTTAAAAGGCTAGAGGGCGGCAGTCTAGCTTGGTCGGTTTCACGAGAGGCGAGGGCCTTTGTGATTTGACGGCTCATTACTGCGGAAGGCGGGGCCTTGTGATTTGACTGCTCATATAAATGCATCGACGACCTGATCGAGGAGGAGCAAAGAACCGTGCGGTATACTCAAGTTTTCCACTGGAGTAGTACTGCGATGGAGGAGCACGAAACACGGCAGCCCAGTGTCGTATGGCGATAAAAAATGATCTAATTTTCTAGTCATCTCATTGTTAGCATTGTTCTATTCATTCCCTAGACAAACATTGTTCTATTCATGCCTCGCAGAGAACGTGACACATGCGGCGAAACACCCGAAGCAAAAGATGAAACACAAGAGCAAAAGAAGAAGGAAGATTATCACCCCAAATGATCTAATTCGCCGCGGAGTCGTAACTGCTTCTTCATCGCCTCCACGACCTCCATCTCCTTGCGCGTCTCCTTCGCCATCTTCATCATTGTGTCCATGACGCGGCATTTCTCGATGCGAGCCTTCATCATCTGTTCCACGGCCATATTACGTACCTTGACAGCAGCCGGGTGCTCGATGCGGAGCTTCACCAACTCTTCCTTCTGTTCCATGGCGAGGGCCTGCAGCATCTTCATCGAGGAACTACTATTCTCATGCAGCTTCTTCCAGCCGGTGTTTTTCTCCTTCAATAGGTCGATCTCATGGCAGAGCTTCGCATTGTCCTCCCGAAGTCGCAGGATTTCGCCTGTTGCCTTCTTCTTTGAGGCAATTCTCTTCTTCAGCAGCATCACCAAGCCGGCGGTCAACTCCCCTTGCTGATTGAGCTCAGCGGGCATGTCGTCGAGGCTCTCCTTCAGCAACTCCATCAAGCCTTGGATGAACTCCTTCTGCTTATTGAGCTGATCGGGCATGCCGTCGAGGGATAATGACTCCAGCTCCGCCGGCTCGGCATGTTCGCCTCCGCGGCTAGGGTGCTCCTGGGAGCCATCGCCTGCCCGTGAGAGATGTTTCAAGGTCTTTGCGTGGTGGCGAGCCCTCTCTTTTTTTCCGCATCCTAGGTTGCCGCTCCCTTGTTACGAGTAGTTCTCGACCTAGAGCTCTGCTCACCGGCCATGGCAACGACGGACGAAGAAGAAGCACTTATGAGGAGGAAAGGTAGAGTGATTTTCAGTTAGGTTAGTTCCCCTTTTTATAACCTAAGTCTAGCACTAGTACTAATACCTGCATAGTGGGGAACACGTTCAGGTTTGGTCCGTACTACTAGTAAGGTGTGAGCAGGCTTTTGAATGTGAATGGGAACAAGGTAAAGATTAATTGATGGTTTTTGGTTTCGAAGGCCCGAAACGGCTTCCCGATGAGTTTAGTGGAACATAAATTTCAAGTACTACACTGCTCAAATGCGTAAATATTTATGTTACTGTCAAAAATTGGCACAAAATACGAAGAGACCAATGGAAGTACTACTAGCAACCCACGATTTAACTACTCGCATGCGCGCAGTGGAGTAATAATGTCTTTCTTCCGCCCTCACGTCCACTCAATTTGCATGCGCTGTATTAATCGACCATCAATGAAGTGAATGACTTTACACGTGTCAAATTATCACATGGGGTGGATCTTGGTACAAAATTGCATCCACCTGTGTACCCGCGTGTGCGTGCGAGGAATGAGTGCATGCATGGCGTGCGTGCACATCTTTGCTTCGTGCATGTACCGCCAGTATGGCTCAGGGAGGACGAGTACATTCTTCTAGAACCGGCAGCACGTCACTGTGATCAATCCATGCAAGGAGGTCGCGACAACGCCTACACATGTGCCACGTGGCTTCATAAACTGTAAGAGAGACACTGTGTAGTGTGCCATTGGTATTCTATTTTACGTGTTTTGCACAAACTCGAAATACTAGTAAGGTACACATGCATTGCACGCATCAGATTTTGCAACCAAATTATGAATAAATACCACACTATAGCATGTAATCTCTGAGTCATATATGCCTGATGTAGCCCTTCATTTAATTCTTATAGTTCATCTCATTCAAAATCAATTAGTTTTTATAAAAAAGCTAAAAACGCGGGAATAGGAAAATCATGGGATTATAGTGGAATGTCGTCTTGATCACAGATGTGTAAGTGCATCTAGTGCCACCCCTAGTTGGTTTTGGAGTATTGACGACAAACCTAGTTGAGGGACTAATGTGTTTGTGAGAATTGCAGGATAACACAGGTAGAAGTCCCTCATTGATTCGGTTTTACTACCAGAGATGACCCCTAAAAATGTATGAAGACATTGAAGTCAAAGGTGGTATATGAAGATATTCACATTGAAGACTATGACAAAAGAAGACACGATATGAAGCCTATGGAGCTCGAAGACTTAGATCTTTCGTAGTTCTTTTTCTTTTGTGTTGAGTCATAGGAACCACCGTACTGTTAAGTGGGGTCCAGGAGAACCAGTCAGAATGACTGAAGTGATGCCTAAACCAAAAACCTATGTCTTCGAGTGAAGACAATGAGAGCGAATCTTGTCCAGAGCCGGACAAGTCAGCTTTGCTTGTAGCCCAAGTAAAGTTGCCATGAGAGTTTGAAATCTGACCGTTGAGACACGTGTCAGTTCCTTAGTGACCCAGGGTCATTTCGGACAAATCAGGTCGGGTTGCCAAGTGGCTATAAATAGCCCACCCCCTACAACCATAAACGGTTGGCTGCTCAGATTGAGAGTACGGCTTTTGTCGTTTGAGAGCAACCCACCTCGAAGCCTTTGAGAGAGAAATTCCTTGCGAGGATAAAGCCCTAACCACCCAGAGCCAGAGAACATTGGGCATCACTTAAGTCTTCTTGTCTGTGTGATCTGAAGACTTATTACACTTGAGGACTGTGCATCCCCAGACGGTTAGGCGTCGCGTTCAGAGCATCCAAGAGACATTGTGGATTGCCAGTGAACGAAGTCTGTGAAGGTTTGGGAGTCTACCTTGAAGACTTACCAGAGTGATTGGGCGAGGACTATGTGACCTTAGCTCAAGGAGAATACGGTGAGGACTTGGTGTCCTGAGCTGCGTGTTCAGGACTGGGTGTCCGGGACTGTGTGTCCTAAGGTTTAAATACCTAGCCGCTCCAACCAGACGTACAGTTGTCACAGCAACTGGAACTGGTCCAACACATCATTGTCTTCAACGAGTCACTGGTTTCATCTTCACTTCCTTTTACTTACTGATCACTCATTGTGAAGTCATTGCGTGTCTGTTCTATCTTTTGTCTTCACAACGTGAGTGTATGATCTGTTTGGCTTCATAGTATCTTCCTACCTGATCCTAATTACACTACAGCTATTTGTCACTGTGCTTTCA
>NC_053026.1:497176704-497221004 GCF_003073215.2 Triticum urartu | reverse complement strand
TGGTGTCTCGGCACGACGAACTGTCGCAACGGTGCATACTCAGGGAGAACACTTATACCTTGAAATTTAGTGAGAGATCATCTTATAATGCTACCGCCGAACTAAAGCAAAATAAGATGCATAAAGGATAAACATCACATGCAATCAAAATATGTGACATGATATGGCCATGATCATCTTGCGTCTTTGATCTCCATCTCCAAAGTACCGTCATGATCTCTATCATCACCGGCATGACGCCATGATCTCCATCATCTTGATCTCTATCAACGTGTCATCACATGGTCGTCTCGCCAACTATTGCTATCGCATAGCGATAAAGTAAAGCAATTATTTGGCGCTTGCATCTTATGCAATAAAGAGACAACCATAAGGCTTCTGCCAGTTGCCAATAACTTTAACAAAACATGATCATCTCATACAACAACTTATATCTCATCACGTCTTGACCATATCACATCACAACAAGCCCTGCAAAAACAAGTTAGACGTCCTCTACTTTGTTGTTGCAAGTTTTACGTGGCTGCTATGGGCTGAGCAAGAACCGTTCTTACCTACGCATCAAAAACCACAATGCGGTATAGTGATTGCTTTTTGATCTTCAGAAAGAACCCTGCTCATTGAATCCGATTCAACTAAAGTTGGAGAAACAGACACCCACTAGCCACCTGTGTGCGAAGCACGTCGGTAGAACCAGTCTCGCGTAAGCGTACGCATAACGTCGGTCTGAGCTGCTTCATCCAACAATACCGCTGAATCAAGAATCAACTAGTGACGGCAAGCAATATGTATATACCCACGCCCACAACTCCTTTGTGTTCTACTCGTGCATATAACATCTACGCATAAACCTGGCTTTGATACCACTGTTGGGGAACACAGTAATTTCAAAAAAAATCCTACGCACACGCAAGATCATGGTGATCCATAGCAATGAGAGGGGAAGAGTGTTGTCCATGTACCCTCATAGACTGTAAGCGGAAGCGTTATGACAACGCGGTTGATGTAGTCGTACGTCTTCACGATTCGACCGATCCTAGTACCGAAAGTATGGCACCTCCACGATCTGCACATGTTCGGCTCGGTGACATCCCACGAACTCACGATCTAGCAGAGTGTCGAGGGAGAGCTTCGTCAGCACGACGTCGTGATGACGGTGATGATGAAGCTACCGGTGTAGGGCTTCGCCTAAGCACTACGACAATATGACCAAGGTGGATTATGGTGGAGGGGGGCACCGCACATGGCTAAGGGGTCAATGATCAACTTGTGTGTCCATGGGGTGCCCCCTGCCCCCGTATATAAAGGAGAAATGGGGGGAGGCCGGCCGGCCATAGGAGGGCGCGCCAAGAGGAGGAGTCCTCCTCCTGGTGGGAGTAGGACTCCCCTTTCCTAGTCCCACTAGGAGGGGGAAGGAAGAAGTGGGAGAGGGGAAAGGCAAGGGGGGCCCCGCCCCCCTTTCCTTGTCCTATTCGGACTCAAGGGGAGGGGGCGCGCGGCCTACCCTGGCCAGCCCCTCTCTCTCTCTCCACTAGGGCACATTAAGGCCCATTAGTCCCCGGGGGGTTCCGGTAACCCCTCTGGCACTCCAGTTTTCTTCGAGATCATCCGAAACCCTTCCGGTGTCGGAATATAGCCTCCAATATATCAATCTTTATGTCTTGGCCCTTTCGAGATTCCTCGTCATGTCCGTGATCACATCCGGGACTCCGAACTACCTTTGGTACATCAAAACACATAAACTCATAATACTGATCGTCACCTAACGTTAAGCATGCGGACCCTACGGGTTCGAGAACTATGTAGACATGACCCAGACTCATCTCCGGTCAATAACCAATAGCGGAACCTGGATGCTCATATTGGTTCCTACATATTCTACGAAGATCTTTGATATGTCACCAACGTATCTATAATTTTTGATTGCTCTGTGCTATTATATTATCTATTTTGTATGTTAATGGGCTTTATTTTACACTTCTATATCATTTTTTGGACTAACCTACTAACCGGAGGCCCAACCCAAATTGCTGTTTTTTGCCTATTTTAGAGTTTCGCCGAAAAGGAATATCAAACGGAGTCCAAACGGAATGAAACCTTCGGGAATGTGATTTTCTCAACAAATGTGATCCAGGAGACTTGGAGTGGGCGTCAAGAAATCATCGAGGAGGGCAGGAGACAGGGGGCGCGCCCTACACCCTCGTGGGCTCCTCGTTGCTCCACCGACCTACTTCTTCCTCCTATATAAGTCCACGTACCCCCAAACATCCAGGAGCACCACGAAAACCTAATTCCACCGCCGCAACCTTCTGTACCCGAGAGATCCCATCTTGGGGCCTTTTCTGGAGCTTCGCCGGAGGGGGCATCGATCACGGAGGGCCTCTACATCAACTCCATGGCCTCTCTGGTGATGTGTGAGTAGTTTACTTCAGACCTACAGGGTCCATAGTTATTAGCTAAATGGCTTCTTCTCTCTCTTTGGATCTCAATACAAAGTTCTCCTCGATCTTATTGGAGATCTATGCGATGTAATCTTCTTTTGCGGTGTGTTTGTCGAGATCCGATGAATTGTGGGTTTATGATCAAGTTTATCTATGAAAAATATTTGAATCTCCTCTGAATTCTTTTATGTATGATTGGTTTATCTTTGCAAGTCTCTTCGAATTATCAGTTTGGTTTGGCCTACTAGATTGATCTTTCTTGAAATGGGAGAAGTGCTTAGCTTTGGGTTCAATCTTGCGGTGTCCTTTGCGAGTGACAGCAGGGGCAGCAAGGCACGTATTGTATTGTTGCCATCGAGGATAAAAAGATGGGGTTTATATCATATTGCATGAATTTATCCGTCTACATCATGTTATCTTTCTTAAGGTGTTACTCTGTTCTTATGAACTTAATACTCTAGATGCATGCTGGATAGCGGTCGATGTGTGGAGTAATAGTAGTAGATGCAGAATCTTTTCGGTCTACTTTTCACAGACATGATGCCTATATACATGAGCATACCTAGATATTCTCATAACTATTCTCAATTCTATCAATTGCTCGACAGTAATTCGTTTACCCACCGTAATACTTATGCTCTTGAGAGAAGCCACTAGTGAAACCTATGGCCCCCGGGTCTATCTTCCATCATATTAACATTCCAACACTTAGTTATTTCTATTGCAGTTTATTTTACTTTGCATCTTTATTTCTCTTTATCATAAAAATACCAAAAATATTATCTTATCATATCTATCAGATCTCACTCTCGTAAGTGACCGTGAAGGGATTGACAACCCCTTTATCGCGTTGGTTGCGCGGTTCTTATTTGTTTGTGTAGGTGCGTGGGACTCGAGCGTGATCTCCTACTGGATTGATACCTTGGTTCTAAAAAACTGAGGTAAATACTTACGCTACTTTGCTGCATCACCCTTTCCTCTTCAAGGGAAAACCAATGCAGTGCTCAAGAGGTAGCAAGAAGGATTTCTGGCGCCGTTGCCGGGGAGATTCGCGCCAAGTCAAGTCAAGATTTGACTCCCGACAACGAGCCATTTCTAGCGCCGTTGATGGAGTCTACGCACAAGTCAAGACATACCAAGTACCCATCACAAACTCTTATCCCTCGCATTACATTATTTGACATTTGCCTCTCGTTTTCCTCTCCCCCACTTCATCCTTGCCGTTTTATTCGCCCTCTTTTTTTTCCGTTTGCCTCTTTTTCTCTTGCTTCTTGTTTGCTCATGTGTTGGATTGCTGGCTTGTCACAATGGCTCTACCTAGATTTGGTGATCTTCACCTTAAAAGGTTAGAAGAGATCAAAAGCAACGTCAGGAGTTTTATGACTTTACAATTTGAGCATAATAATTTCTTTATAAACGAGATTAAGGAACAAAAAGGCTTTATGGGTTATATGAATAAAGATTTTGATGATATGTCTAAAGAATTTTATGGTTTGAAATCTCAGATTGCTCATCTCAAAAAATTAATTGCTGAAGTTTAGGATAAGCAGGCCACCTTGGTTAATAAGATGGCCGCTAAGCCGGAATTTTTTTATGAAAATAAAGATGAAGATCTAAAAGTTATTGATGTGTCTCCTATTAAGTCTTTGTTTTGCAATATGAATCTTGATAATGATGGGACTGATGATGAGCCACATTTACCTAGAAGGCGATCCAAAAATTCGGAGTTTTTAGATCTTGGTGCAAAAATTGGTAAAAGTGGGATTGAAGAGGTCAAAACTTTAGATATCAATGAACCCACTATCTTGGATTTCAAGGAATTAATTATGATAATTGCTCTTTGATAGATTGTATTTCCTTGTTGCAATCCATGCTAAATTCTCCTCATGCGTATAGTCAAAATAAAGCTTTTACTAAACATATCGTTGATGCTTTGATGCAATCTTATGAAGAAAAACATGAGTTGGAAGTTTCTATCCCTAGAAAACTTTATGATGAGTGGGAACCTACAATAAAAATTAAAATTAAAGATCATGAGTGCTATGCTTTGTGTGATTTGGGTGCTAGTATTTCCACGATTCCAAAAACTTTGTGTGATTTGATAGGTTTCCGTGATTTTGATAATTGTTCTTTAAACTTGCACCTTGCGGATTCCACTATTAAGAAACCTATGGGAAGAATTAATGATGTTCTTATTGTTGCAAATAGGAACTATGTGCCCATAGATTTCATCGTTCTTGACATAGATTGCAATCCTTCATGTCCTATTATTCTTGGTAGACCTTTCCTTAGAACGATTGGTGCAATTATTGATATGAAGGAAGGGAATATTAGATTCCAATTTCCATTAAGTAAAGGCATGGAACACTTTCCTAAAAGGAAAATTAAATTACCATATGAATCTATTATGAGAGCCACTTATGGATTGCCTACCAAAGATGGCAATACCAAGATCTATCCTTGCTTTTATGCCTAGCTAGGGGCGTTAAACGATAGCGCTTGTTGGGAGGCAACCCAATTTTATTTTTATTCCTTGCTTTTTTATCCTATTTAGTAATAACTAATTTATCTAGCCTCTGTTTTGGTTGTGTTTTTTGTGTTTAATTAGTGTTTGTGCCAAGTAGAACCGTTGGGCAGACTTAGGGAAGTCTTTTTGATCTTGTTGTAAAAAACAGAAACTTTAGCGCTCGCGAGAATTGATGCCTTTTTTATTTGGAAAGTGATATTTACGTAATAATATTTGCAGATGATTAATAGATAAATTCCTCACATCCAGCAATTTATTTTAGAATTTTTGGGGTTCTAGAAGTTTGCGTTAGCTACAGATTACTACAGATTGTTTTGTTTTTGACAGATTCAGTTTTTTGTGTGTTGTTTGCTTATTTTGATGAATCTATGGCTAGTAAAAGAGTTTATAAACCTTAGAGAAGTTGGAATACAGTAAGTTTAACACCAATATAAATAAAGAATGAGTTCATTACATGTAACGCCCTCAATGCGGCCTTCTCGGCTCGCAACTCTTCGGCCGCCTTCAAAGCAGCCGCATTACCCAATCTCGCTTGTTCCTTGGCTCGGGCAAGTTCCGCCCGCAAGGCTTCAACAGTGGCAGCTCCATCTGCAGTAATAACATGTTAAATATACTGGCTTCGTGCTGCTCTTACTATGCGGCGTTTACCAGATAATAACACCTACCCTGCGCCTCGTCAAGCCTTTTGTTAACAAGCTCGATGTCGGCGTCTGCCGCATCCAACTGCCGTTTTAAATGGGCAAACTCGCTAGTCCGGCTAGCCACCGGAGCTTCCATCACCTGCTCATAAAAGCAGTATGGTTACTACCTGGGATTATGATCCTCTGATCGTCGTCGTTCCCAGCGACAACCAGAGTCTCAGGGGCTACTATCTACACAGGGCACACTTAGCATGTGCAGGACTATCATACATTATTTTACATACCTCAAAACCTGTTAGTAGACTCATAAAAGCTTTATGCAATCCGCTTTCGGTGACGAGATTCTCTCCATCACCGTATTCATCAGCACACGGTGTTCATCTGAGATGGCCGCTCGCCCCACCAACTCCCTCAGAACATCCGACCGTACACTAGACGATGCCGGACTCGTTTGCCTGCTCTCTTCGGGAGCCGGACACGGGAAGCTTCGGGGGTCGACGGAGGCCAGACCCGGAGAGGCCCTCCGCGACGACACTTCAGGATCGCCCGCTTCCGGAGCGGAGGAGTCCGGAGGAGGCGTTTCGCTCTCCATCATCTCCGGAAGAAGATCCCCCGAAGACGAGCTCATCTGAGAGGGGCTAAGGCCCGAACTACAAACATATATGCAGTGGTTATTTTCTCAGAAGAAAAGATGTCATATCTGTACTATTAAAGTACTTTGGGTCACTTACGACTCGAGGGAGAATTGATCCCCCCCGGACTTTGTGCAGCAACCGCACCCCCCGGGGTAGGACCCTCTGTGGGAGACTTCTTCTCCCGTTTGGAAGCTTCGGCTTCCGAATCCCCGGATGCAATCCTTTTCCTCTTCTGATTATCTTCCTTCATGGAGACGCTCGCTCCCTCGGCTAGAGCGGCCAGCTTTGGGGGCCCACGACCGCCCGCATTTTCCTTCAAGGGCTCCGGGCAGGGTGCAGTCTGGAGCATCTTTTCCAATATCGGATTTTCCAAACCCTCAGGGAGGGGGCCGAGCACCGAATCAACTTCGCCTTCGTTAGCTAGTCCTGGTCAAAAAGCGAACTCTCAGAAATAACTTCGCATCAAAGGAGAGGTAGTGCGCTCGGTCGGAAGTTGCCTTACCTGTTCGGCGGCGCGGTTGCTACTCAGGCCCGCGTCCTCGGTGATTTCCGGACACTCCACTTGAGGTGCGAAGAACGACTTGTACGTCTCCTCATGCGTCAGGCCGAGGAAATTTTGAATGGCGCGCGGTCCCTCGGGATTGAACTCCCACAAGCGAAGAGGTCGGTGTTTGCAAGGCTGGACTTGACGAACCAGCATAACTTGTGTTACCGCAACCAAACTGAAATCTCCATTAAAGAGATCTTGAATGGGGCTTTGTAGTATAGGCACGTCCTTGGCCGGACCCCAGCTCAATCCTCTGCTAATCCATGACATCAGCGGTGGTGGACGGCCCGGGCGGAAGACAGGGGCGGCCGCCCACTTGGCACTTCTAGGAGCCGTGATGTAGAACCACTCATGTTGCCATAATTCAGACACCTCTGGAATGGAACCTTTGGGCCATGCAGCTCCCGTCATCTTGTGTATTGAGGCACCTCCACACTCCGCATGTTGCCCCTCGATCATCTTCGGTTTTACTTCAAAGGTCTTGAGCCATAGGCCAAAGTGAGGGGTAACCCGGAGGAAGGCCTCGCACACAACAATAAATGTCGTGATATGAAGAAAGGAGTCCGGAGCTAGATCATGGAAATCTAGCCCATAGTAAAACATCAAGCCCCTGACAAAAGGATCCAATGCAAGGCCTAGACCTCGGAGGAAGTGGGAGACGAACACGACGCTCTCGTTGGGTTCGGGGGAGGGGACGGCCTGCCCCCGGGGAGGCAGCCGATGCAGAATCTCGGCGGTCAGATATCTGGCCTCCCTCAACTTTTTGACGTCTTCTTCCGTGACGGAAGAAGGCACCCATCGGCCTTGAAGGCTAGATCCAGACATGACTGAAGGGAAGGATTCGATTGAGCACGGGAGGGAAAAATAAAAGGTCTCGTCCCTTTATAAAGAGGGTGGATATCGAGTGTCCTCTCCGTGTCCGTTTGGACTTGCCTATGATCTAGGAGTCCTAGAAGCGGTTGGGTTACCCACGCCCGTATTGATGAGAATCCCGGAATAAGGGGACACGATCTCTGCTTCGACAAGACGTGCCAAGGAAACCGCCTCGCATAACGCGCTGAGGTGGGATAATGAAACGACTCGGATAAAGGCTTGGTCGTGGTGTGTCACGCTACGGAATACGTCAGCAGATTAGATTTGTGTAAATATTGTTCTCTCTATGGCAATATGTGGAAAACTTATTTTGCATAGCCGGACACTATCTTTGTGTTTCAAATCTTCTATAAAGTACTTGGAGGAGGAACCCGCCTTGCAATGCCGAAGACAATCTGCGCGCCGGACTCATCGTCATTGAAGCCTGGTTCAGGGGCTACTGAGGGAGTCCTGGATTAGGGGGTGTCCGGATGGCCGGACTATACCTTCAGCCGGACTCCTGGACTATGAAGATATAGGATTGAAGACTCCGTCCTGTGTCCGGAAGGGACTTTCCTTGGCGTGGAAGGCAAGCTTGGCGATACAGATGTTCAGATCTCCTACCATTGTAACTGACTCTATGTAACCCTAACCCTCTCCGGTGTCTATATAAACTAGGGGGTTTTAGTCCGTAGGGAAACATACACATCAACAATTATACCATAGGCTAGCTTCTAGTGTTTAGCCTCTCTGATCTCGTGGTAGATCTACTCTTGTACTACCCATATCATCAATATTAATCAAGCAGGACATAGGGTTTTACCTCCATCGAGAGGGCTCGAACCTGGGTAAAACTTCGTGTCCCTTGCCTCCTGTTACCATCCGGCCTAGACGCACAGTTCGGGACCCCCTACCCGAGATCCGCTGGTTTTGACACCGACACCCGCCGCGAGCCTCAACACTTATCGGATCCCATACATCAGTATGTATTATTTCCAATAAGTCAGTTGCTCGCTCCATTGTTCCGGAGAATGGAGTCTTAGTCATCTTGCCCATGAGGCATGGTTCGCAAGCATCAAGTGATTCATAATCAAGTGATTCCAAAAGTCCATCAGCATGGAGTTTCTTTATGCGCTTTACACCAATATGACCTAAACGACAGTGCCACAAATAGGTTGCACTATCATTATTAAATTTGCATCTTTTGGCTTCAATATTATGAATATGTGTATCACTACGATCGAGATTCAATAAACCATTCACCTTGGGTGTATGACCACAGAAGGTTTTAAAGAGAATAACAATTATTCTTTGACTTAAACGAATAACCATATTTCAATAAACATGATCCAATCATATTATGCTCAACGCAAACACCAAATAACATTTATTTTAGGTTCAACACTAATCCCGAAGGTAAAGGGAGTGTGCGATGGTGATCTTATCAACCTTGGAATTATTTCCAAAACACATCGTCACCTCGTCCTCAACTAGTCTTTGTTTATTTTGCAACTCCCGTTTCAAGTTACTACTCTTAGCAACTGAACTAGTATCAAATACCGAGGGGTTTGCTATAAACACTAGTAAAGTACACATCAATAACATGTATATCAAATATACCTTTGTTCACTTTGCCATCCTTCTTATCCTCCAAGTATCTAGGGCAGTTCCACTTCAAGTGACCATTTCCTTTGCAGTAGAAGCACTCAGTTTCAAGCTTGGGTCTAGCTTTGGGCTTCTTCATGGGAGTGGAAACTTGCTTGCCATTCTTCTTGAAGTTCCCTTTCTTTCCCTTGCCCTTTTACTTGAAACTAGTGGTCTCGTCAACCATCAACACTTTATGCTTTTTCTTGATTTCTACCTTCGCCGATTTTAGCATCGCGAAGAGCTTTGGGAATCGTTTACATTATCCCTTGCATATTATAGTTCATCACGAAGTTCTAGTAACTTGGTGATAGTGACTAGAGAACTCTGTCAATCACTATCTTATCGGGAAGATTAACTCCCACTTGATTCAAGTGATTGTAGTACTCAGACATTCTAAGCACATGCTCACTCGTTGAGCAATTCTCCTCCATCTTGTAGGCAAAGTATTGTCAGAGGTCTCATACCTCTTGACACGGGCATGAGTATGAGATACCAATTTCAACTCTTGGAACATCTTATATGCTCCGTGACATTCAAAACATTTTTGAAGTCCTGGTTCTAAGCCGTAAAGCATGTGCACTAAACTATCGAGTAGTCATCATACCGAGCTTGTCAAACGTTCATAATGTCTGCATCAGCTCCTACAATAGGTCTGTCACCTAACGGTGCATCAAGGACATAATTCTTCTATGCAGCAATGAGGATAATCCCCAGATCACAGTGTCGGTGTCAAAACCGGCGGATCTCGGGAAGGGGGTCCCGAACTATGCGTCTAAGGCTGATGGTAACAGGAGGCATGGGACACAATGTTTACCCAGATTCGGGCCCTCTCGATGGAGGTAATATCCTACTTCCTGCTTGATTGATCTTGATGATATGAGTATTACAAGAGTTGATCTACCACGAGATCGTAGAGGCTAAACCCTAGAAGCTAGCCTATGATTATGATTGTCGTTCTACGGACTGAACCCTTCGGTTTACATAGACACTGGAGGGGGATAGGGTTACACAGAGTCGGTTACAAGGGAGGAGATCTACATATCCGAATTGCCAAGCTTGCCTTCCATGCAAAGGAGAGTCCTACCTGAACACGGGACGAAGTCTTCAATCTTGTATCTTCATAGTCCAACAGTACGGCCAAAGTATATAGTGCGGCTGTCCGAGGACCCCCTAGTCCAGGACTCCCTCAGTAGCCCCTGAACCAGGCTTCAATGACGATGAGTCCGGCGCGCAGATTGTCTTCGGCATTGCAAGGCGGGTTCCTTCTCTGAATACTCCATGGAAGATTTTGAACACAAGGATCGTGTCCAGCTCTGCAAAACAAATTCCACATACCACCGCAGAGAGTATATTATTCCACAAATCTAATCTGCTGAAAACTTTTCATAACATGACATCACGTCATGGCCCGGTCATTATTCGAACTGTTTTTCTCAACCAGCCACTGCAAGCGTTGCGAGGCGGTTTTATTGGCACGTCTTGTCGAAGCAGAGATCGTGTCCCCTTATCATGGGATTCTCATCAATACGGGTGCGGGTAACCCAACCGCGCCATCAATCACGGCGCTTGGGGAACAGGCGAGTTTACCAGGCATGTGGGGAGGCGCATAGCTTCTTCCGCCCTTATAACAGGATAAGGACTCCTCCTTTTCACCCACACCTTCTTCTTCCCTGCCCATCCATTCTTGCGCACTCAAGCTCCAGCGCCCAAGTTTGCATTTTCTTCGAAAAACCACTCCAAACATGTCGGGAGCGGGAGGCAAGTGGATGGTCTCCTCTGTTACGGAGGAGGACATTACGAAGCTCCGGGAAGCCGGATACCTGGCCGCAAATATCGCACACCGGCTCCCAGACGCGAGGCAGATCGTCCCTACTCCAGAACCCCATGAGAGGGTTGTATTCCTCCCCCACTTCATCCACGGGCTGGGATTTCCCCTCCACCCATTCGTCCACGGGCTCATGTTCTACTACGGGCTGGACTTCCATGATCTGGCCCCCAATTTCATCCTCAACATCTCAGCGTTTATCTTCGTGTGCGAGGCCTTCCTCCGCATCAAGCCCCACTTCGGCCTGTGGCTGAAGACCTTCAACGTGAAACCGAACATGGTGGTCGGCCAGCAAGCGGAGTGCGGAGGCGCCATGATGGGCAAAATGCCCAACGTCACCTTGCTCGAAGGCTCCTATGTGGAGACCATGAAGGGGTGGCAATCGGGTGGTTCTACATCACCGAGCCGTGCGACACCAACTGGGCGGCGGCCCTCGAATTTCGATCTGGCATCCCCATGCGGCTCACCTCCTGGAAAGAGAAGGGCCTATCCCGGGGTTCATCGGTAGAGCTGACCGGACTCCAGAACTGTGTAAAAAATATGATAAGCAAGAAAATCAAGCTCGTCAACGTGGTCCAGGTCATGCTCTTCCACCGGATCCTCCCGTGTCAAAGACGGGCATTCAATATGTGGGAGTTCGACCCGGCCAAGCACCAGATGCTGCAAGAGCTTTTCGACACGATGCACCAAGACGTCTGGAGGGTGCTGTTCAAGCCCGCCGAGGTACCTCCTCCCCTTACCGAGGATCGCGGACTCAGCGCAAAGCGCCCCGCCAATCCAGTAAGCTATTTATATCTCATAAGATGTTCCTTTCCCCAGTATAATCATGTGAGGGATATGAGTCTCCACGCCATTTAACAGGAATGGGTCGCGACAGCGGAGCAGATCGATTGTCCGGCCCCACTGCCCGAAGATCCAGCAAGGGCTCTCTTAACGGAGATGCTGGTTCCGATGCCCTATGAGGCATCGGAGAAGAAGGCCATGGGGACCAGGAAAGGTCTCCGGCGCAAGGTCGTATCGGAATCATCGTCCGATAACACCGAGGCACCCTCCTCTCATGAAAACGAGGAGGAAGAGGAAAGTTCTCCCCCCCCCAGCCGGGGGGGCGGGACAAGAAAAGGAAGGCCACCCCGTCAGGGGAGGCCGAAGGGTCCAATAAGGGAAGGACTCTCCTTCCGGACTGCTCCACGATGGCCGCATTTAGCGACGAGGAGTGGTTACCCAGGGACAAGCCCCTGGCGAAGTCGTAAGTATCCGGATACCATAACAGTTCTTGGTATGTTTTATTTCATTGCTTCTTATCATGTCGAACATGATCATGCAGCCCATACAAAGCCCATATCGACGTATCCTCTTCGGATGAGTGTTTGGGTCTGTCGGAGATGAATAGTGATTCACTCCCGACCGCCTCCTCCCCCCGCCCTACGGACAACGTCGAGGTGTTGTCTCAAAGGGTACTGAACCAAGGGGGGTCAGTTCCGGAGGCGCCCCAAGGTGACATTCCGGACGCTGGGTGCACGAGGGGCAAGACTCCCATGGGCTCTAATGTCGGCGGCAGCAATTCTAGACCCCAGCCGAATACTGCTCCGGAACCTCCAGTGGTTCCACATTCTGTCAGGCGATCCCTCGCCAAGGGGGGCAAGTGTTGGGGAACGTAGTAATTTCAAAAAAATTCCTACGCACACGCAAGATCATGGTGATACATAGCAATGAGAGGGGAGAGTGTTGTCCACGTACCCTCGTAGACCGAAAGCGGAAGCGTTAGCACAACGCGGTTGGTGTAGCTGTACGTCTTCACGATCAGACCGATCAAGTACCGAACGCACGGCACCTCTGAGTTCAGCACACGTTCAGCCCGATGACGTCCCTCAAACTCTGATCCAGCCGAGTGTTGAGGGAGAGTTTCGTCAGCACGACGGCGTGGTGACGATGATGATGTTCTACAGACGCAGGGCTTCGCCTAAGCACCGCTACAGTATTATCGAGGTGGACTATGGTGGAGGGGGGCACTGCACACGGTTAAAAAATCAAATCAATTGTTGTGTCTATGGGGTGCCCCCTGCCCCCGTATATAAAGGAGCAAGGGGGGAGGTGTGGCCGGCCAGGAGGAGGCGCGCCAGGAGGAGTCCTACTCCCACCGGGAGTAGGACTCCCTCCCTTCCTTGTTGGATTAGGAGAAGGGGGAAGAGGAGGGAGAGAGAGAGAGGAAGGAAAGGGGGGCGCCGCCCCCCTCTCCTTGTCCTATTCAGACTAGAGGGGGAGGGGCACGCGATCCTGCCCTAAACGCCTCTCCTCTTCTCCACTAAGGCCCACTATGGCCCATTAAGCCCCGGGGGGGTTCCGGTAACCCCTCGGTACTCCTGTAAAATCCCGATTTCACCCGAGACATTTCCGATATCCAAATATAGGCTTACAATATATCAATCTTCTTCATGTGTCGACCATTTCGAGACTCCTCGTCATGTCCGTGATCACATCCGGGACTCCGAACAACCTTCGGTACATCAAACCTCATAAACTCATAATATAACCGTCATCGAAACTTTAAGCGTGAGGACCCTACAGGTTCGAGAACTATGTAGACATGACTGAGACACGTCTCCGGTCAATAACCAATAGCGGAACCTGGATGCTTATATTGGCTCCCACATATTCTACGAAGATCTTTATCGGTCAGACTGCATAACAATATACGTTGTTCCCTTTGTCATAGGTATGTTACTTTCCCGGGATTCGATCATCGTTATCTCAATACCTAGTTTAATCTCGTTACCGGCAAGTCTCTTTACTTGTTCCATAATACATCATCCCGCAACTAACTCATTAGTTGCAATGCTTGCAAGGCATAAGTGATGTGCTTTGCCGAGTGGGCCCAGAGATACCTCTCCGACAATCGGAGTGACAAATCGTAATCTCGAAATACGCCAACCCAACAAGTACCTTCGGAGACACCTGTAGAGCACCTTTATAATCACCCAGTTACGTTGTGACGTTTGGTAGCACACAAAGTGTTCCTCCGGTAAACGGGATTAGCATAATCTCATAGTCATAGGAACATGTATAAGTCATGAAGAAAGCAATAGCAACATACTAAACGATCGAGTGCTAAGCAAACATAATGGGTCAAGTCAATCACATCATTCTCCTAATGATGTGATCCCGTTAATCAAATGACAACTCTTTGTCTATGGCTAGGAAACATAACCATCTTTGATCAACGAGCTAGTCAAGTAGAGGCATACTAGTGACACTCTGTTTGTCTATGTATTCACACATGTACTAAGTTTCTAGTTAATACAATTCTAGCATGAATAATAAACATTTATCATGATATAAGGAAATATAAATAACAACTTTATTATTGCCTCTAGGGCATATTTCCTTCAGTCTCCCACTTGCACTAGAGTCAATAATCTAGTTCACATCGCCATGTGATTTAACACCAATAGTTCACATCACCATGTGATTAACTTTCACATCTCCATGTGACTAACACCCAAAGGGTTTACTAGAGTCGATAATCTAGTTAACATCGCTATGTGATAAACACCCAAAGAGTGATCATGTTTTGCTTGTGAGAGAAATTTAGTCAACGGGTCTGCCACATTCAGAGCCGTATGTATTTTGCAAATTTTCTATTTCTACAATGCTTTGCATGGAGCTACTCTAGCTAATTGCACCCACTTTCAATATGTATCTAGATCGAGACTTAGAGTCATCCAGACCAGTTTCAAAGCTTGCATCGACGTAACTCTTTAAGACGAACTCTTTGTCACCTCCATAACCGAGAAACATTTCCTTATTCCACTCATGATATTTTTGACCGCTGTCTAGTGATCCACTCCTGGATCACTATTGTACCATCTTGCCAAACTAAACTCAGTGTAGGGTATACAATAGATCTGGTACACAGCATGGCATACTTTATAGAAAACCTATGACTGAGGCATAGGGAATGACTTTCATTCTCTTTCTATCTTCTGCCGTGGTCGGGCTTTGAGTCTTACTCAACTTCACACCTTGTAACACAGGCAAGAACTCTTTCTTTGACTGTTCCATTTTGAACTACTTCAAAATCTTGTCCAGATATGTACTCATTGAAAAACTTATCAAGCGTCTTGATCTATCTCTATAGATCTTGATGCTCAATGTGTAAGCAGGCTTCATCAGTATTTCTTTGAAAACCTTTTTCAAACACTCCGTTATGCTTTCCAGAAAATTCTACATTTTTTCTGATCAACAATATGTCATTCACATATACTTATTAGAAATGATGTAGTGCTCCCACTCACTTTCTTGTAAATACATGCTTCACCGCAAGTCTGTATAAAACCATATGCTTTGACCACTTTATCAAAGTTATATTCCAACTCCGAGATGCTTGCACCAGTCCATAGATGGATCGCTGAGCTCTCTCAACTTTTGTTAGCACCTTTAGGATTGACAAAACCTTCTGGTTGCATCATATACAACTCTTCTTTAATAAATCCATCAAGGAATGTAGTTTTGATATCCATTTGCCAGATTTCCTAAAATGCGGCAACTGCTAGCATGATTCGGATAGACTTTTAAGCATCGATACGAGTGAGAAATTCTCATCGTAGTCAACACCTTGAACTTGTCAAAAACATTTTTGCGACAATTCGAGCTTTGTAGATAGTAACACTACTATCAGCGTCCGTCTTCCTCTTGAAGATCCATTTATTCTCGATGGCTTGCCGATCATCGGGCAAGTCAACCAAAGTCCACACTTTGTTCTCATACATGGATCCCATCTCAGATTGCATGGCCTCAAGCCATTTCACGGAATCTGGGCTCATCATCGCTTCCTCATGGTTCGTAGGTTCGTCATGGTCAATTAACATGACTTCCAGAACAGGATTACCGTACCACTCTGGTGCGGATCTCACTCTGGTTGACCTACGAGGCTCGGTAGTAACTTGATCTGAAGTTACATGATCATCATCATTAGCTTCCTCACTAATTGGTGTAGGAGTCACAGAAATAGTTTTCTGTGATGAACTACTTTCCAATAAGGGAGCAGGTATAGTTAACTTATCAACTTCTACTTTCCTCCTACTCACTTCTTTCGAGAGAAACTCCTTCTCTAGAAAGGATCCATTCTCAGCAACAAATATCTTGCCTTCGGATCTGTGATAGAAGGTGTAGCCAACAGTTACATTTGGGTATCCTATGAAGACGCACTTCTCCGACTTGGGTTTGAGCTTATCAAGATGAAACTTTTTGACATAAGCATCGCAACCCCAAACTTTAAGAAACGACAACTTAGGTTTCTTGCTAAACCACAGTTCATACGGTGTCATCTCAACAGATTTAGATGGTGCCCTTTTTAATGTGAATGCAGTTGTCTCTAATGCATAACCCCAAAACGATAGTGGTAAATCGGTAAGAGACATCATAGATTGCACTATATCAAATAAAGTACGGTTATGACGTTCGGACACACCATTACGTTGTGGTGTTCCAGGTGGCATGAGTTTGTGAAACTATTCCACATTGTTTTAATTGAAGACCTAACTCGTAACTCAAATATTCGCCTCTCCGATCAGATTGTAGAAACTTTATTTTCTTGTTACGATGATTTCCACTTCACTCTGAAATTTTTGAACTTTTCAAATGTTTCAGACTTATGTTTCTTCAAGTAGATATACCCATATCTGCTCAAATCATCTGTGAAGGTCAGAAAATGATGATACCTGCCGCGAGCCTCAACACTCATCGGACCTCATACATCAATATGTATTATATCCAATAAGTCAGTTGCTCGCTCCGTTGTTCCGGAGAATGGAGTCTTAGTCATCTTGCCCATGAGGCATGGTTCACAAGCATCAAAATGATTCATAATCAAGTGATTCCAAAAACCCATCAGCATGGAGTTTCTTCATGTGCTTTACACCAATATGACCTAAACGGCAGTGCCACAAATAAGTTGCACTATCATTATTAACTTTGCATCTTTTGGCTTCAGTATTATGAATATGTGTATCACTACGATCGAGATTCAGCAAAGCATTTTCATTGGGTGTATAACCATAGAAGGTTTTATTCATGTAAACAGAATAACAATTATTATCTAACTTAAATGAATAACTGTATTGCAATAAACATGATCAAATCATATTCATGCTCAATGCAAACACCAAATAACACTTATTTAGGTTCAACACTAATCCCGAAAGTATAGTGTAACGCCCCGAGACCGATGTGCCAGGTGTCGTTCAGTTATTTGCTGGTGTTGCCTTGTCATTCCTTGCATGTCATGCATTGCATATCATGTCATCATGCGCATTTCATTTGCATACGTGTTTGTCTCATGCATTCGAGCTTTTTCCCCGTTGTCCGTTTTGCATTCCGGCGCTTCGTTCTCCTCCGGTGGTCATTTCTGGCTTTCTTTCGTGTGTGGGGATTAAACATTTCCGGATTGGACCGAGACTTGTCATGCGGCCTTGGTTTACTACCGGTAGACCACCTGTCAAGTTTCGTATCATTTGGACTTCGTTTGATACTCCAACGGTTAACCGAGGGACCGAAAAGGCCTCGTGTGTGTTGCAGCCCAACACCCCTCAAATTTGGCCCAAAACCCATCAAACTCTGCTCCATGTCCTAGAGCGTTCGATCACGATCGCGTGGCCGAAAACCGCACCTCATTTGGACTCTCCTAGCTCCACTTATGCCTATATATACACTCCTCCGTTTTCCGATCTCTCCCTCTCCCCGAAACCCTAGATCCACTCGCACCACGCCCGCCGGACAAATTTTTGCACCGACGGACATGTCCGGCCTCCCCGTCCGCCGCCACGTGTCCTCCGCCTAGTGGCCGCCGCCCGTGCCCACTTCCCCGCCGCGCCGCCAGCCCGCGAAGCCCGGTGCGGGCCCTCCCCGGCCCGCATCGCCCCGCCGCCGCCCTCCTCCTTGCGGCCGGCCGCCCGAGCCACCTGAGCCGCCGCGCGCCGCTTGCTCCGGCTAGCCGCCGCAGGAGCCCGCTGCTCGAGCCGCCGGGGGAGCCCGTCGCCTCGCTCCTGCTCCGGCCGCCGCGGGGCCCTGCTCCGGCCGCCGCCGACCCCGCCGTCCGGCAGTCCTCGCCGGCGCCGACTCCCTCCTCACCGGAGCCCTGCTTCCTCGCCGGAGAAGCTTTGGTGAACAGTGCCCGGCCGCGCCTCGATATCCGTGCAAGCCCTAGATCTGAGAGAGAGGTTGAAATTTCGTCTAAGTCCCCAGAAATTTTACTTCATATGCTCCTGTTCGAGGCCCCGTAACTTTGCATCCGTAGCTCTGATTTGGGCATATAATATATCAAAATCTTAGTATCGATGAGTACATCATTTCATTCCATTGCATCATTTTCATTTGAGTTCATCTTGATGCCCAAAATGCTGTTAGAAGGAGGCTTCGTGAGTTAATTGTCAGATCTGCTAGTTCATCTTAGACTTTTGTCATTTTTGCCATGATTATTGTGTGCATGCTATGCCCTGTGAGTCCTTCATATGTTTTGTTAAGCATTTTGTCTTCTTTCTAGAGGTGCAACCCATGAATTTTTAGGATGTGTGTGGTGACTTGTGCAAGCTTGCAAAGTGAGGCACCCGGTAAATCTGTTTTCAGGGACTTAGTTGTTTTCACTAAGTCTGTGATTATTTAGTTCATGATGCCATATGTTCAGCTTGTTTCCTAGTGATCCGTGCCTATTTTGAGGATGATCAGTAAAGGAGTTTTGTTAATCATGTTATGCTCTATCCATCCATGTCTTTACTTGCTATTTTGGAGCACCATAGCTTGATTCAATCGAGCTCTACTTTTGCTTCATGGTGAATCTGGGCAGATCGTCAGCTCGTTTGCGATTTTGCCGGCGTTGTTGTAGTTGATCCGTGCATGCTATGCCATTGTTCTTGCCATTTCTAGCTTGTATTTTGTGCCTTATTAATGGGTGTATACTTGCCTTGCCATGACTTGCACCGTGGTGAGTGCATCGAGCTCGTTTACATGCCTTCGTGAGTTATATTTCAGCATGTCTCAGTTTTCACTAAGTCTGAAAACTGATTGTGTTTTATGCTATGTTCGTGTGCCCGTTAATATATTTTGAGAACCCTTTTGGCCCCAGGTCACTTTGGGTCTTTTGTTAAGCTTGTTGAGTAGCTCCATGCCATATTCTTACTTGTCATTTTATGATCATGTATCATGTTGTTTTGCTGCTCCGAAGAGGGCTTCGTGATCTGAAATTTCAGACAAGTGTTAATTTCACTAAGTCTGAAATCTGTTTTGCATTTGCGTTTTTGCCATGCTTGTTTGAACCTCATAATGGATGAATTGGCCGTGGCTCAGTGCTAGTCTTTTGTTAAGAATCTTATGTGCATCCCTTCCATGTATTTTGTTGTCATATTCGGTGGCTGTAGCATGTTCGTTGCATTGCGTTTAGATGCCTACTTGCTGTAAATCGCAGACCGGTGTCATATCTTAAAACGCTTGCCATTTCCAAACCGTAACTCCGATTCCAATGATCTTTATATCATTTTCAAGCGATTTAATCCCCTCTATCCAGTGGCACCCTTGGAATTCCAAGTTAAGGCCAGGTTCATGCATTTCCTGTCATATCTTGCATTTTGCATCCCGCATCGCATCCCGCATAGCATGTCTTCATTTCATCCTATTGCTTGGTCTTGCACGTGGTTGATTGTATCCTTGTTGCTTGTTTGTCTTGTTTGGGTAGATCCGGGAGTCGAGTTCGCTACCGAGGAGCCCGTTGAGTTTGCTTGTGAGGATCCAGTCAACTCTGACAACTGTGCAGGCAAGATAATCATACCCTCGAAATCACTACTATCTTTGCTATGCTAGTTTGCTCGCTCTTGCTATGCCAATGCTACGATGCCTACCATTTGCTTGTCAGCCTCCCAATTGCCATGTCAAACCTCTAACCCACCTTGTCCTAGCAAACCGTTGATTGGCTATGTTACCGCTTCGCTCAGCCCCTCTTATAGCGTTGCTAGTTGCAGGTGAAGATTGGAGGCCGTTCCTTGTTGGAACATCTTTTATTTACTTGTTGGGATATCATTATATTGCTATGTTATCTTAATGCATCTATATACTTGGTAAAGGGTGGAAGGCTCGGCCTCTCGCCTAGTGTTTTGTTCCACTCTTGCCGCCCTAGTTTCCGTCATATCGGTGTTATGTTCCCGGATTTTGCGTTCCTTACGCGGTTGGGTTATAATGGGAACCCCTTGATATTTCGCCTTGAATAAAGCTTTTCTAGCAATGCCCAACATTGGTCTTACCATTTGCCACCTAGCCTTTTCTTTCCCTTGGGTTCTGCAGACTCAAGGGTCATCTTATTTACCCCTCCCGGGCCAGTGCTCCTCTGAGTGTTGGTCCAAACTAGAGCCCCTTGCAGCGCCACCTCGGGGAAACTCGAGGGCTGGTTTTAGTTGTACGGATTGCTTATCTGAGTGTGCCCTGAGAAAGAGATATGTGCAGCTCCTATCGGGATTTGTCGGCACATTTGGGCGGTGTTGCTGGTCTTGTTTTAACCTGTCGAAGTGTCTTGAGTTACCGAGATACCGAGTCTGATCGGAACATCTTGGGAGGAGGTCTATTCCTTCGTTGACCGTGAGAGCTTGTCATGGGCTAAGTTGGGACTCCCCTGCAGGGATTGAACTTTCGAAAGCCGTGCCCGCGGTTATGGGCAGATGGGAATTTGTTAATGTCCGGTTGTAGATAACTTAAACCTTAATTAATTAAAATGAATCAACTGAGTATGTTGCCATGATGGCCTCTTCTTGGCGGAGTCCGGGAAGTGGACACGGTGTTGGAGTTATGTTTGCGCAGGTTGTCCTTCTAGTTTCTCGCTCGCGCTTTGCCTCCTCTTCTTGCTCTCCTTTGCGAATAAGTTAGCCACCATATATGCTAGTCGCTTGCTGCAGCTCCACATATACTTGCCTTATCCTTCCTATAAGCTTAAATAGTCTTGATCGCGAGGGTGCGAGATTGCTGAGTCCCTGTGGCTCACAGATACTATAACTCCAGATGCAGGTCCAAGTGATTTCGCTCCAGGTGACGAGTACGAGCTCAAGTGGGAGTTCGACGAGGACTCTCAGCGTTATTATGTTTCTTTTCCCGATGATCAGTAGTGGTGCCGAGTTGGGGTTTGATTCAGGGCCTTGTCGCATGTTGGGTTCTTTTCTATTTTGGCGCCGTAGTCGGGCCATGAGTGTTTGTTTGATGGATGTTATTTATGTACTCTGATGTGACATGGTGAGTGTAAGCCAACTATGTTATCTCCCCCTTTTATTATGTATTACATGGGATGTTGTAATGATTGCCTGACTTGCGACATTGCTTTCAATGCGGTTATGTCTCTAAGTCGTGCCTCGACACGTGGGAGCTATAGCCGCATCGAGGGCATTACATATAGGGAGTGTGCGATGATGATCATATCATTCTTGGAACTACTTCCAACACACATCGTTACTTCACCCTTGACTAGTCTCTATTTATTCTGTAACTCCTGTTTCGAGTTACTAATTTTTAGCAACCGAACAAGTACCAAATACACAGGGGCTACTATAAATACTAGTAAGGTACACATCAATAACCTGTATATCAAATATACCCTTGTTCACTTTGCCATCCTTCTTATCCACCAAATATTCAGGGCATTTCCGCTTCCAGTGACCAGTCCCTTTGCAGTAGAAGCACTTAGTCTCAGGCTTAGGTCCAGACTTGGGCTTCTTCACTTGAGCAGCAACTTGCTAGCCGTTCTTCTTGAAGTTCCCTTTCTTTCCCTTTGCCCTTTTCTTGAAACTAGTGATCTTGTTAATCGTCAACACTTGATGCTCTTTATTGATTTCTACCTTCATCGATTTCATCATCATGAAAAGCTCGAGAATCGTTTTCGTCATCCCTTGCATACTATAGTTCATCACGAAGTTCTACTAACTTGGTGATGGTGACTAGAGAATTCTGTCAATCACTATTTTATCTAGAAGATTAACTCCCACTTGATTCAAGTGATTGTAGTACCCAGACAATCTGAGCACAAGCTCACTGCTTGAGCTATTCTCCTCCATCTTTTAGCTATAGAACTTGTTGGAGACTTCATATCTCTCAACTCGTGTATTTGCTTGAAATATTAACTTCAAATCCTGGAACATCTCATATGATCCATGACGTTCAAAACATCGTTGAAGTCCCGATTCTAAGCTGTTAAGCATGGTGCACTAAACTATCAGGTAGTCATCATATTGAGCTAGCTAAACGTTCATAACGTCTGTATCTGCTCCTGCAATAGTGTAACACCCCGGATATGATTTTCCCAATATGTACTCCAACTCTTGCCATTTCCGGCGTTAAGTTATTTTATTTTCTCGGGTTTGGGTCTTTGTCTCCGTGTGTTGTTATCTTTGTCATGCATCTCATATCATGTCATCATGTGCATTGCATTTGCATACGTGTTCATCTCATGCATTCGAGCATTTTCCCCGTTGTCTGTTTTGCATTCCGGCGCTCCGTTCTCCCCCGGTGGTCATTTCTACCCTTATTTTGTGTGTGGGGATTAAACATTTCCGGATTGGACCGAGACTTGCCAAGCGGCCTTGGTTTACTACCGGTAGACCGCCTGTCAAGTTTCGTACCATTCGGACTTCGTTTGATGCTCCAACGGTTAACCGAGGGACCAAAAAGGCCTCGTGTGTGTTGCATCCCAACACCCCTCCATTTGGCCCAAAACCCACCAAAAACCCTCTCCATCCTCTAGAGCGTTCGATCACGATCGCGTGGCCAAAAACCGCACCTCATTTGGACACTCCTAGCTCCCTCTATGCCTATTTAAAGACACCCCCGAATTTCTCCTTCCCCTTCCTCCCGAAAACCTAGATCCAAATCATCATCGCCGCCTGCCGGACAAAACCCCTCGCCGACGGACGTGTCCGGTCTGCCCCGCTGCTGCCACGTGGCGCGCTGCCATTCGCCCGCCCGGGCGCCCACATCGCCGCCGACCCCACGGACCCGCGAGCCCGTGCGGGGCCCTCCCGGGCCCATCGACCAGCGCCGCCCCGCGCCTCCTCTTCTCCGACGCCATCCGCCGCGTACGCCGTTGCCGGCCGGACCTCGCCCCGGTCGCCGCAGCAGCTCGCCGGAGCCTGCCGCCAGCGCCGCCCCGCGCCCCTCGCCGCCATCGCCGGCCGGAGCGCCGCCCTCGCCGGATCGGGACGAGAGGGGGGCGGATCCGCCCCTTCCCGGCCTTCCCCTCGACTTCCCTCGCCGGAGCCGCCGTCACCTCGCCGGAGTTCTGCCTCGGTTCGCGCGCTGGCGTGAAACCCTAGATCTGAGAAGGGTTGACCTCATATTTCTTCCTAAGTCCCTATTTATTTTGGCTATGTTCATCATGTTGTATCTCCTCATCCGTAGATCCGTTTTGGGCATATAGCATATCAAAATGTTCGTCTCAGAGAGCACATCATTTCATCTCATTGCATCATTTTCATTTGAGTTCATCTTGATGCCCGAAATGCTGTTAGAAGAGTGCTATTTGAGATAATTATCAGATCTGCTGCTCCAATTAGATATTTGTCATTTTTGCCATGATTATTGTGTGCATGATATGCCCCTGAGCTCTTCATGAGTTTTGTTATATGCTTTGCCATCTTTCCAGAGGTGCAACCCATGTATTTTTGTGATGTGTGTGGTGACTAGCACAAGCTTGCAAAGTGGAGCATTCGTTAATGCTGATTTCAGGGACTTAGCATTTCCACTAAGTCCTTGATCTGTTTATTTCACTATGCCATATGTTCATGTTGTTTCCTAGTGATCCGTGCCTCTTTTGAGGATGATCAGTAAGGATGTTTTATTAATCTTGTAGTGCTCTATCCATCCATGTCTTTGTTTGCAATTATGGAGCACCCTAGCTCGAGTCAATCGAGCTCTACTTTTGTCATTTAGTGAATCTGGGCAGATTGTCTACTTGTTAGCGATTTCGCCGAGGATGTTGTAGTTGATCCGTGCATGCTATGTTATTGTTCTTGCCATGTATAGCTTGTATTTTGTGTATTCTTGATGGGTGTATGCCTATATTGTCATTACTTGCTCTGTAGTGAGTGCAACGAGCTCGTAAACATGCCTACTTGATATCTGTTTCAGCATGCTCCAGTTTTCACTAAGTCTGTGATCTGATTATGTTTTGCCATGTTCACATGCTTGCAAATATATTTTCTGATCCCTTTTGGCTCAAGGTCACTAAGGGACTTTTGTTAAGATCTTTGAGTAGCTCCATGCCATGCTTTACTTTGCCATGTTCAGGTCCTGTAGTATATTGTTTTCATGCTCCAAAGAGTGCTATCTGATCTGAAATTCCAGACAAGTGTTAATTTCACGAAGTCTGAGATTTGTTTGTCAAATGCATTTTTGCCATGCTTGTTTGAACCTGTTAATGGATGAATTGGACATAGCTCAGTGCTAGTCTTTTGTTAAGCTTCATGAGTGGATCCCTGCCATGTATTTTGATGCCATTTTTGGGTGCTGTAGCATGTTCATCTTGTTGCATTTAGATGGCTACTTGCTGTAAATCGCAGACCGTGGCCATATTTGAATTGCTTGCCATTTCCAAACCGTAACTCTGATTCCGGTGTTCTTTATATCGTTTTCAAGAGATTTCATCTCATCTTTCCAGTGGCACACTTGGATTTCCATGTTGAGGCCAGGTTCATTCATTCTGTGTCAAATCTTGCATATGCATCATATATCGCATCCCGCATAGCATACCATGTTTGCATCATATTGTTTGAGCCTTGCACGTGGTTGATTGTGTCCTTGTTGCTTGTTTGTCTTGTTTGGGTAGAGCCGGGAGACGAGTTCGCTAACGAGGAGCCCGTTGAGTTTGCTTTCGAGGACCAGTCAACTCTGACAACTTTGCAGGCAAGATGATCATACCCTCGAAATCACTACTATCTTTGCTCTGCTACATGCTCGCTCTTTTGCTATGCCTATGCTACGATGCCTACCATTTGCTTATCATGCCTCCCAAATTTCCATGTCAAACCGCTAACCCACCATGTCCTAGCAAACCGTTGATTGGCTATGTTACCGCTTTGCTCAGCCCCTCTTATAGCGTTGCTAGTTGCAGGTGAAGATTGGAGACCGTTCCTTGTTGGGACATTATTTACTTGTTGGGATATCATTATATTGCCATGTTATCTTAATGCATCTATATACTTGGTAAAGGGTGGAAGGCTCGGCCTCTCGCCTAGTGTTTTGTTCCACTCTTGCCGCCCTAGTTTCCGTCATATCGGTGTTATGTTCCCGAATTTTGCGTTCCTTACGCGATTGGGTTATAATGGGAACCCCTTGATAGTTCGCCTTGATTAAAGCTTTTCCAACAATGCCCAACCTTGGTTTTACCATTTGCCACCTAGCCTCTTTTTTCCCTTGGGTTTCCGGAGTCCGAGGGTCATCTTATTTAACCCCCCCCCCTCTGGGCCAGTGCTCCTCTGAGTGTTGGTCCAACCGAGCGATGTCCGGGGCTACCAGGGACAACTCTAGGCTGGTCTACCCGACGTCTAGCTCATCTGAGTGTGCCCTGAGAACGAGATATGTGCAGCTCCTATCGGGATTTGTCGGCACATTCGGGCGGTGTTGCTGGATTTGTTTTAACTTGTCAAAGTGTCTTAAAGAACCGGGATACCGAGTCTGATCGGAACGTCTCGGGAGAAGGTCTATTCCTTCATTGACCGTGAGAGCTTGTCATGGGCTAAGTTGGGACTCCCCTGCAGGGATTTGAACTTTCGAAAGCCGTGCCCGCGGATATGGGCAGATGGGAATTTGTTAATGTTTGGTTGTAGATAACTTGAACCTTAATTTAATTAAAATGAATCAACTATGTGAGTTGTCGTGATGGTCTCTTCTCGGCGGAGTCTGGGAAGGGAACATGGTGTTGGAGTTATGCTTGCGCCGGTTGTTCTCTAGATTACTCGCTCGCGCTTTGCCTCCTCTTCTCGCTCTCTTTTGCGAACAGGTTAGCCACCATATATGCTAGTCACTTGCTGCAGCTCCACATATTTTACCCTGCCTTACCTATAAGCTTAAATAGTCTTGATCGCGAGGGTGCGAGATTGCTGAGTCCCTGTGGCTCACAGATTACTTCCAAACCAGATGCCGGGCCTGATGATTCCATTCCAGATGACGCGCTTGAGCTCAAGTGGGAGTTCGACGAGGACTCACGCCGATACTACGTGTCTTTCCCTGATGATCAGTAGTGGTGCCCAGTTGTGGCGATCGGGACCGTGTCGCATGTTGGGTTTGTCTTTTATTTTGGCACCATAGTCGGGCCATGAGTGTTTGAATGTTGTAATGCTATTTATGGACTTTGATTGACGTGGCGAGTGTAAGCCAACTATGTATCTCCCCTTTTATTATCTATATTACATGGGATGTTGTGAAGATTTCCTAACTTGCGACATTGCTTTCAATGCGGTTATGCCTCTAAGTCGTGCCTCGACACGTGGGAGCTATAGCCGCATCGAGGGCGTTACAAATAGGTCTGTCACCTAGCGGTCATCAAGGACATAATTCTCCTGTGCAGCAATGAGGATAATCCTCAGATCACGGATCCAATCAGCATCATTGTTACTAACATCTTTCAACTTAGTTTTCTTTAGAAACATATAAAAAATAAAACAGGGGAGCTAAACGCGAGCCATTGATCAACAACATAGATATGCTAATACTACAAGGACTAAGTTCATGATAAATTAAAGTTCAATTAATCAAATTACTTAAGAACTCCCACTTAGATAGACATCCCTCTAATCATCTAAGTGACCACGTGATCCAAATCAACTAAACCATAACCGATCATCACGTGAAATGGAGTAGTTTTCAATGGTGAACATCACTATGTTGATCATATCTACTATATGATTCATGCTCGACCTTTCGGTCTCCATTGTTCCGAGGCAATATCTGCATATGCTAGGCTCGTCAAGTTTAACCCGAGTATTCTGCCCATGCAAAAACTGGCTTGCACCCGTTGTAGATGGACGTAGAGCTTATCACACCCGATCATCATGTGGTCTCTGGGCACGATGAACTTTGGAAACGGTGCATACTCAGGGAGAACACTTTTATATTGAAATTTAGTGAGAGATCATCTTATAATGCTACCGTCATAACTACGCAAAGTAAGATGTATAAAAGATAAACATCACATGCAATCAAAATATGTGACATGATATGGCCATCATCCTCTTGTGCCTTTGATCTCTATCTCCAAAGCATCGTCATGATATCCATCGTCACCGGCATGACACCATGATCTCCATCATCTTGATCTATATCAATGTGTCGTCACATGGTCGTCTCGCCAACTATTGCTCTTGCAACTATTGCTATCGCATAGCGATAAAGTAAAGTAATTATTTGGCTCTTGCATCATATGCAATAAAGAGACAACCATAAGGCTTCTACCAATTGCCGATAACCTCAACAAAACATGATCATCTCATACAACAACTTATATCTCATCACGTCTTGACCATATCACATCACAACATGCCCTGCAAAAACAAGTTAGGCGTCCTCTACTTTGTTGTTGCAAGTTTTACGTGGCTGCTACGGGCTGAGCAAGAACCATTCTTACCTATCATCAAAACCACAACGATAGTTTGTCAAGTTGGTGCTGTTTTAACCTTCGCAAGGATCGGGCGTAGCCACACTCGGTTCAACTAAAGTTGGAGAAACTGACACCCGCCAGCCACCTATGTGCAAAGCACGTCGGTAGAACTAGTCTCGCGTAAGTGTACGCGTAATGTCGGTCCGGGCCGCTTCATCCAACAATACCGCCGAACCAAAGTATGACATGCTGGTAAGCAGTATGACTTATATCGCCCACAACTCACTTGTGTTCTACTCGTGCATATGACATCTACACATAAAAACTGGCTTGGATGCCACTGTTGGGGAACGTAGTAATTTCAAAAAAATACCTACGCACAGGCAAGATGATGGTGATGCATAGCAACGAGAGGGGAGAGTGTTGTCCACGTACCCTCGTAGACCGAAAGCGGAAGCGTTAGCACAACGCGGTTGATGTAGTCGTACGTCTTCACGAACCAACCGATCAAGTACCGAACGCATGGCACCTCCGAGTTCAGCACACGTTCAGCCCGATGACGTCCCTCGAACTCCGATCCAGCCGAGTGTTGAGGGAGAGTTTCGTCAGCACGATGGCGTGGTGATGATGATGATGTTCTACCAATGCAGGGCTTCGCCTAAGCACTGCTACAGTATTATCGAGGTGGACTCTGGTGGAGGGGGGCACCGCACACGGCTAAAAGATCAAATCAATTGTTGTGTCTATGGGGTGCCCCCTGCCCCCGTATATAAAGGAGCAAGGGGGGAGGTGTGGGCGGCCAGGAGGAGGCGCGCCAGGAGGAGTCCTACTCCCACCGGGAGTAGGACTCCCTCCCTTCCTTGTTGGATTAGGAGAAGGGGGAAGAGGAGGGAGAAAGGAAGGAAAGGGGGGGCGCCGCCCCCCTCTCCTTGTCCTATTCGGACTAGAGGGGGAGGGGTGCGCGGCCCTGCCCTAGCCGCCTCTCCTCTTCTCCACTAAGGCCCACTATGGCCCATTAAGCCCCGGGGGGGTCCGGTAACCCCTCGGTACTCCAGTAAAATCCCGATTTCACCCGAAACATTTCCGATATCCAAATATAGGCTTCCAATATATCAATCTTCATGTCTCGACCATTTCGAGACTCCTTGTCATGTCCGTGATCACATCCGGGACTCCGAACAACCTTCGGTACATAAAAACTCATAAACTCATAATATAGCCGTCATCAAAACTTTAAGCGTGCGGACCCTACGGGTTCGAGAACTATGTAGACATGACCGAGACACGTCTCCTGTCAATAACCAATAGCAGAACCTGGATGCTCATATTGGCTCCCACATATTCTTCGAAGATCTTTATCAGTCATACCGCATAACAATATACGTTGTTCCCTTTGTCATCGGTATGTTACTTGCCCGAGATTCGATCGTCGGTATCTCAATACCTAGTTCAATCTCGTTACCGGCAAGTCTCTTTACTCGTCCGTAATACATCATCCCGCAACTAACTCATTAGTTGCAATGCTTGCAAGGCTTAAGTGATGTGCATTACCGAGTGGGCCCAGAGATACCTCTCCGACAATCGAAGTGACAAATCCTAATCTTGAAATACGCCAACCCAACAAGTACCTTCAGAGACACCTATAGAGCACCTTTATAATCACCCAATTACGTTGTGACGTTTGGTAGCACACAAAGTGTTCCTTCAGTAAACGGGAGTTGCATAATCTCATAGTCATAGGAACATGTATAAGTCATGAAGAAAGCAATAGCAACATACTAAACGATCGACTGCTAAGCTAACGGAATGGGTCAAGTCAATCCCATCATTCTCCTAATGATGTGATCCCGTTAATCAAATGACAACTCTTTGTCTATGGCTAGGAAACATAACATCTTTGATCAACGAGCTAGTCAAGTAGAGGCATAATAGTGACACTCTGTTTGTCTATGTATTCACACATGTATTATGTTTCCGGTTAATACAATTCTATCATGAATAATAAACATTTATCATGAAATAAGGAAATAAATAATAACTTTATTATTGCCTCTAGGGCATATTTCCTTCAGCAAGCCGTCTGTGTTGATGGCCTCTGTCCATCCAGAGGCATCGGACAATTTTCTGGAAGCGCTTCGCGGCACTTCCATTGACGAAGAGCACCGCACTATCATGAGTGCGGTGGTCAAGAAGGTTCGGTCCGCCAAAAGCGGACTGACTGAAGCCTGTGCCAACCTCCTAACAGGCTTTGAGGTAAGTAATCAAATTATGCGAAAATGTTACCTCATAGACAGTAGCCCCTGATGCTCTGTTTGGTGTTCGCGAAGAAAGGTCGAACTGAGGATCAAATAATAATCACAGGAGTCTAATCAGAATATGTCTATGTGAATAAGCAGGCTTCACTGCTGGCCGCTGCCGCTCACACGACGGAGGTCTCCACACCGAAGCGGAACCTTGAGCGGTCCGAGGAAGAGCTCGGCCTTACCAAGAGGCAGCTCGAAGGGAACAAAGGTAAGTAATACCTTGTCTGTTTATTGATAAAGAAAAAGGAAACTGGTTGTTAGATCACAGGATCGTCATGAATTTTGCTAGGGGCCATGAGCGAACTGGCGGCCCTGAAGAAGGCGATGTCCGAGGCCAAAGGCAAAGCGGCCAAGGAGCGCGCCGAGCGCGAGAAGCAAGAGGCTCGAGTCGGCGAGGTTCAGCAAGACCTCCAGGAGTTTGTCAAGAAGTACGAGTCCTTGGAGCATGACTCTAAAGCGCAAGGGTCCGAGCTTGTGAAGGCCCTCGAGACCGCACAAAATGCCAAGGCCGAAGCCCAAAAGGCCCTCCAGGAACTTGAGGCGGTCAAGAAGATAGCGGCGGGTAAGGCATTGATTATGAAAAGCAAGCATGTGAAGGAAACTTTCCTTTTACTTACCCAAATTTGGAGTTCTCCAGGAGCATTCGCAGATCTACCCAGCAGTGTGTCGGATGCCGTGGAGTTCTACCGGACCGAGGAAGGGAGCTCAACGGAGAAGTTGTTCTGGTCTCAGTATACTGGGACTGAGCATCCGATGCCCTTGAGCGACCAGTTGAAGCAACTGGTCGAGCTTCACAAGGCGGCCGAACTGGCCATGAAGGGCCTCATAGTCTGGATGTGGCCTGGCGAGCCCCATCCTGGTAGCTATTTTGGCCTGGTGAGGCGGCTTGTGAACGCCTGCCCCTGGCTTGAAGTCATAAAGCGGTCCGTCTGCATTGAGGATGCGCGCAGGGCTTTTGCCCGGGCGAAAGTGCACTGGACAAAGATGGACACCGAAAAGCTAGTGAAGGAGGGGCCGCCGGAGGGCAAGGAGCATCGCCACCCCTAAAAGTATTATGACAGTGTCTTGAAGGGTGCTCGCCTTGTGGCAGAGGAATGTGCTAAGGATGTAATATTTGAATGAATGTACTCATGTGATCCTATAATGTGAAACGAGTTCATGTGCGCTATGTAATGCTTGTTAATTTAAAATATTACCTTCTGTGCGGCCGTTTATAAAATTTGAGAGTCGGCCAGTCGTCGACTTCTGCCCCCATGTAACTAGTACTGAGGTGTTCGGGATAAACCTGATCACTCTTTATCCCAGTTTTGGGTCCTTCGAAGGAGGTGTTCAGCACAACGAACCAGGCAATCGGACTATAAAGCTTTATCACTCTCACTTAGCCATAGAAGTCTACAATTTTAGATTTTGGCGAAGCCCCTAGTATTCGGAAGGCCGAACTTGGGGTGCTATGTATGCCTAAGTCGAACAAGGCCGACTCCTCGCCCGAAGCAGAAAAAATCTTTAAGGATTTGAGACCTCTCGAACAGCGACCAGCTCTCGTCACGTCATGACAGTCAGTCTTCGGCTTTCTCTACTGAGGTGCTCGTCCGGAAGAACCGGGACACAATCGCAGTAGTTCTCCCAGTGCTACCTTAGCCGATATAGCGGAACGTAAGGTACCAAAACATTGGAGCCGAGCAAACCCAACTATTGACCCAAGACATGATTCGGAGTTGATGCATATAATGCTATAAGTTTGGGGTGCCGCACTGTCGAAAGTGTTCGGACTTTTCTTGCCATGTTATGGGGTACACTGAAGCCCCTGGCGCACTGGACATACCAGAATGGACGGGTGTAATTTGTCGTAAATAAGTAGACAGGAAAAAAGATGAAGAAATGTGATAATAAGCTAACGTTGTACATTGTTATTTAAATGATACGTCAAAGCGTATGTATACAAGTAGTGCAGTAAGCAAAAATAGGACTATTTGACATGTCCTATCCAAGGGCAAGCTGCGTGTGGGTATGTAAAACAGGTATAGCAGTCGTTATGAGGGACCACCTGGGGATTCCCTTGCACGTCAGAGCTTCTTGCTTCCTTGGTGTTTCCTTCCCGTGATGGGTCCGATAATCAGATGATCGGAGAGGGCCTTCAGAGAATAGGGGCCTGAAAGGAAGAAAATGTTAAAGGTATATGGGTCCTGAAGCGGTTGAGCCGCATTGTGGGCCATGCCATGGTTGTGCCTCCGCCTATGCCCATGGTATCTTGAGTGCGTAATTATGTACGCGCGGCGCAAATTTCGCCGCTTGAATGGGACTAGGACAGAGGCCGAATTGCTAGGCGAGCTCTAAACGTTCCTGGCGATCCTCTTGCAGGGTACTCCAGACTCGCTTGAAGGTGTTCGGGGTCTTTTTCATTGAATTGGCGGTTTGCCTCATAAGGCTGCCTTGCGCTTCTGCTGCGAGGGCCGCAGTGTGCTCCTCCGTGCGGAGCGAGCGCTGTGTTTCCATTAATTGTTATAACCCCGCGAGGTCCTGGCATTTTGAGCTTGAGGTATGCATAATGCGGTACTGCATTGAATCTGGCAAATGCGGTTTGTCCGAGCAGTGCGTGATAGCCACTGCGGAAGGGGACGCTATCGAAGATTAACGCCTCGCTTCAGAAGTTTTCCGAAGATCCGAAGACCACTTCTAGTGTGATTGAGCCCGTACAACAGGCCTCTACACCTGGGATGACACCTTTAAATGTGGTTTTGGTGGGTTTGATCCTTGAGGGGTCTATACCCATTTTGCATACTATATCCTGATGGAGCGGGTTCAGGCTGCTGCCACCGTCCATAAGGACTCGAGTGAGGTGAAATCCGTCAATGATGGGGTCAAGGACCAATGCGGCAGAACCGCCATGACGAATACTGGTGGGGTGGTCCCTGCGATCGAAGGTGATCGGACAAGAAGACCATGGGTTGAGCTTTGGGGCGACTGGCTCCATCGCATAGACGTCCCTTAGTGCACGCTTCCACTCCTGCTTGGGAATATGGGTTGTGTATATCATGTTCACCGTTTTCACTTGGGGAGGAAATTTCTTCTGTCCTCCGGTGTTCAGAGGCCGGGGCTCCTCCTCATCGTCACTATGTAGCCCCTTTTCCTTGTTTTCGGCATTCAACTTGCTGGCTTGTTTGAACACCCAGCATTCTCTGTTGGTGTGGTTGGCTGGTCTATCGGGGCTGCCGTGAATTTGACACGAACGATCGAGTATGCGGTCCAAGCTGGACGGTCCCGGATTGCTTCTTTTGAACGGCTTTTTCTGCTGACTGGATTTAGGGCCGCTGAATCCGGCATTAACTGTCGTGTCTTCGGCGTTGTCACCGTTGTTGCGGCGCTTGTGTCTGTTGCGACGTGGCCTGCCGTTGCTATCCTTGGCATCTGAATTGCCAGGGTTTCTTGATGTGTTGTTGCTGCGAGCCAGCCAGCTATCCTCGCCCGCACAAAAGTGGGTCATGAGTGTCGTGAGGGCTGCCATGGATTTCGGCTTTTCTTGGCCGAGGTGTCGGGCGAGCCACTCGTCGCGGATATTATGCTTAAATGCCGCTAATGCCTCGGCATCTGGATAGTCAACAATTTGACTAGCCGCTTGAATGGGACTAGGACGGAGGCCGAATTGCTAGGCGAGCTCTAAACGTGCCTGGCGATCCTCTTGCAGGGTACTCCAGACTCACTTGAAGGTGTTCGGGGTCTTTTTCACTTAATTGGAGGTTTGCCTCATAAGGCTACCTTGCGCTTCTGCTGCGAGGGCCGCAGTGTGCTCCTCCGTGCAGAGCCAGCGCTCTGTGTTTCCATTAATTGTTATAACCCCGCGAGGTCCTGGAATTTTGAGCTTGAGGTATGCATAATGCGGTACCGCATTGAATCTGGCAAATGCGGTTCGTCCGAGCAGTGCGTGATAGCCACTGCGGAAGGGGACGCTATCGAAGATTAACGCCTCGCTTCGGAAGTTGTCCAGAGATCCGAAGACCACTTCCAGTGTGATTGAGCCCGTACAACAGGCCTCTACACCTGGGATGACACCTTTAAAGGTGGTTTTGGTGGGTTTTATCCTTGAGGGGTCTATACCCATTTTGCATACTATATCCTGATGGAGCAGGTTCAGGCTGCTGCCACCGTCCATAAGGACTCGAGTGAGGTGAAATCCGTCAATGATGGGGTCGAGGACCAATACGGTAGAACCGCCATGACGAATACTGGTGGGGTGGTCCCTGCGATCAAAGGTGATTGGACAAGAAGACCATGGGTTGAGCTTTGGGGCGACTGGCTCCATCGCATAGACGCCCCTTAGTGCACGCTTCCACTCCCGCTTGGGAATATGGGTTGTGTATATCATGTTCACCGTTTTCACTTGGGGAGGAAATTTCTTCCGTTCTCCGGTGTTCAGAGGCCGGGGCTCCTCCTCGTCGTCGCTATGCAGCCCCTTTTCCTTGTTTTCGGCATTCAACTTGCTGGCTTGTTTGAACACCCAGCATTCTCTGTTGGTGTGGTTGGCTCGTCTATCGGGGGTGCCGTGAATTTGACACGAACTATCGAGTATGTGGTCCAAGCTGGACGGTCCCGGATTGCTTCTTTTGAACGGCTTTTTCCGCTGACCGGATTTAGGGCCGCTGAATCCGGCATTAACTGTCGTGTCTTTGGCGTTGTCACCGTTGTTGCGGCGCTTGTGTCTGTTGCGACATGGCATGCCGTTGCTATCCTTGGCGTCTGAATTGCCAGGGTTTCTTGATGTGTTGTTGCTGCGAGCCAGCCAGCTATCCTCGCCCGCACAAAAGCGGGTCATGAGTGTCGTGAGGGCTGCCATGGATTTCGGCTTTTCTTGGCCGAGGTGTCGGGCGAGCCACTCGTCGCGGATATTATGCTTAAATGCCGCTAATGCCTCGGCATCTGGACAGTCAACAATTTGGTTCTTTTTAGTTAGGAACCGAGTCCAGAATTTCCTGGCTGATTCCCCTGGCTGTTGGGTTATGTTACTCAAGTCATCGGCATCCGGTGGTCACACATAAGTGCCTTGGAAGTTGTCAAGGAATGCATCTTCCAGATTCTCCCAACTGCCAATGGAGTTTGTCGGCAGGCTATTGAGCCAATGCCGAGCAGGCCCTTTGAGTTTTAATGGGAGGTACTTGATGGCATGTAGATCGTCACCGCGGGCCATGTGGATGTGGAGGAGGAAATCTTCGATCCATACCGCGGGGTCTGTTGTACCATCATATGATTCGATGTTCACGGGTTTGAACCCTTCTGAGAATTCATGATCCATTACTTCATCGGTGAAGCATAGGGGGTGTGCGGCGCCTCTGTGCCGGGCTATGTCACGACGCAGTTCATACGAGTATTGTCTGCTGTATTCGGCCCGGCCGGATTTGCTTTTGGTATATCCGGCGTGACGGTCGTCGTCACGCGTTGGGGCGCGCCCCCGTGATCCGTAGATCGATCTTGTATGTCCTGCTTTGTTTTCCAATACGTCTCCCAGGTCTTGCGTGTTGCCCCGGGCCTTGGTATTTTTGTTTGACTGGCGACGGGGTGCAGGCTGGACTTCAGCCTGATATGTCGCTTTGTCTTGGCCACGAGGTGGTCGGTCAGCCACATCATACGCTGGGAGCATAGGCTTTAGTGCTTCCTCCTCGAGTTGGGGTAACAACTTGCGTTTTGGGTAACTTTTGGTTGGGCGCTCGAGTTCGTATTCCTCGGCTGCCAGGACCTCGGTCCATCTATCCGCTAGCAGATCTTGGTCAGCTTGAAGCTGTTGCTGCTTTTTCTTCAGGCTTTTTGCTGTGGCTATAAGCCGGCGCTTGAAGCGCTCCTGTTCGGCAGGATCCTCAGGCACGATAAATTCTTCATCGCCGAGGCTCACCTCGCCTTTGGAGAGAGGTATGTAATTGTCATCCTCTGATTCTCCGTCTGCTACCTGTTCCTTAGGGCTGGCTTGCCCATCCTCCCGCTCGAGGCCTGGCTGGAGGGGATTGTCTTCATCTTCGGCGCTATCCGCAGCGTTATTGTCTCTTGTGCCGATATCGCCGTTCTTTCTATGGCGGGGCTTAGAGCGGCACCGTTGACGCCGGTGCTTAGATTGCTTCTCAGGGGGATTATCCTCTGTTGCCTTATTGCCATCGCTTTCTTTGGGGTGTCCACCATGTATATATCATATGATGAGGTGGCAGTCCAGCGCCCTATGGGCGGTGGTTCCTGTTCTTCTCCTACATCGTCGTCCATACCATCGATGTCTTTGGATCCGAAATCAAGCATGTCGGTTAAGTCGTCGACAGTGGCTATTAAGTGGGTGGTGGGTGGGGGACGGATTTCTTCGTCGTCTGCTTCCCACTCGAGCCGGACATAGTTTGGCCAAGGGTATCCTGACAAGGAGAGAGACCTCAATGATTTTAGTAAGTCGCCTAAGGGTGAGTGCTGAAAGATATCCGCGGAGGTGAACTCCATGATCGGTTCCCAATCAGATTCGATAGGCACGGACACGGGCGGTTCGGAGCCTGTGGCCGGGGACGAATCCAAGGATCCGGCAACACAGGTCTCGTAGGAGGTGAAGTCAGTATTCGGCTCTATCGCCACTGAGTGTGCGGCCTCCGTGGCGGGGTCCATCCACCCGTCCTCGGATGACATGATCTGCTCCGGATTGAAGGCCGGAGTAGCCACATGTGTGATCTCCCGGACACCATCCAGCTACAGAGCTAAGTCATGCTCATCGCGACTGTGTGGCGCACCTGGCATGGGATTGAATCCATCGAAGATCAAGTCTCTGCGGATGTCGGCAGTATAGTTTAAGCTTCCAAACCTGACCTGATGGCCAGGGGCGTAGCTCTCGATCTGCTCCAGATGGCCAAGTGAGCTGGCCCACAGTACGAAGCCGCCGAATACGAAGATCTGTCTGGGGGAAAAGCCTCACCCCAGATCGCATCGTTACCGATGATCGAAGGAGCCATCAAGCCTTATGGTGACGACACGGTGGAACTCTCAATGAAAGCACCAATGTCGGTGTCAAAACTAGCGGATCTCGGGTAGGGGGTCCCGAACTGTGCGTCTAAGGCGGATGGTAACAGGAGGCAGGGGACACAATGTTTACCCAGGTTCGGGCCCTCTCGATGGAGGTAATACCCTACTTCCTGCTTGATTGATCTTGATGATATGAGTATTACAAGAGTTGATCTACCACGAGATCGTAGAGGCTAAACCCTAGAAGCTGGCCTATGATTATGATTGTCGTTCTACGGACTAAACCCTCTGGTTTCTATAGACACCAGAGGGGGCTAGGGTTACACAGAGTCGGTTACAAGGGAGGAGATCTACATATCCGAATGACCAAGCTTGCCTTCCACGCAAAGGAGAGTCCTACCCGGACACGGGACGAAGTCTTCAATCTTGTATCTTTATAGTCCAACAGTCCGGCCAAAGTATATAGTCCGGTTGTCCGAGGGGACCCCCTAGTCCAGGACTTCCTCACACAGACCTAGTCCGCATCATTGCTACTATCATCTTTCAACATAGTTTTCCTCTAGGAACATATAAAAAACGGGGAGCTACATTGCGAGCTATTGATCTACAACATAGTTATGCAAATACTATCAGGAGTAAGTTCATGATAAATTAAAGTTCAATTAATCATATTACTTAAGAACTCCCACTTAGATAGACATCCCTCTAGTCATCTAAATGATCACGTGATCCAAATCAACTAAACCATGTCTGATCATCACGTGAGATGGAGTAGTTTTCAATGGTGAACATCATTATGTTGATCATATCTACTATATGATTCACGCTCGACCTTTCGGTCTCTAGTGTTCCGAGGCCATATCTGCATATGCTAGGCTCGTCAAGTTTAACCCGAGTATTCCGCGTGTGCAAAACTGGCTTGCACTCGTTGTATGTGAACGTAGAGCTTATCACACCCGATCATCACGTGGTGTCTCGGCACGACGAACTGTCGCAACGGTGCATACTCAGGGAGAACACTTATACCTTGAAATTTAGTGAGAGATCATCTTATAATGCTACCGCCGAACTAAAGCAAAATAAGATGCATAAAGGATAAACATCACATGCAATCAAAATATGTGACATGATATGGCCATGATCATCTTGCGTCTTTGATCTCCATCTCCAAAGTACCGTCATGATCTCTATCGTCACCGGCATGACGCCATGATCTCCATCATCTTGATCTCTATCAACGTGTCATCACATGCTCGTCTCGCCAACTATTGCTCTTGCAACTATTGCTATCGCATAGCGATAAATTAAAGCAATTATTTGGCACTTGCATCTTATGCAATAAAGAGACAACCATAAGGCTTCTGCCAGTTGCCAATAACTTTAACAAAACATGATCATCTCATACAACAACTTATATCTCATCACGTCTTGACCATATCACATCACAACAAGCCCTGCAAAAACAAGTTAGACGTCCTCTACTTTGTTGTTGCAAGTTTTACATGGCTGCTATGGGCTGAGCAAGAACCGTTCTTACCTACGGATCAAAAACCACAATGCGGTATAGTGATTGCTTTTTGATCTTCAGAAAGAACCCTGCTCATTGAATCCGATTCAACTAAAGTTGGAGAAACAGACACCCACTAGCCACCTGTGTGCGAAGCACGTCGGTAGAACCAGTCTCGCGTAAGCGTACGCGTAATGTCGGTCTGAGCTGCTTTATCCAACAATACCGCTGAATCAAGAATCAACTAGTGACGGCAAGCAATATGTATATACCCATGCCCATAACTCCTTTGTGTTCTACTCGTGCATATAACATCTACGCATAAACCTGGCTTTGATACCACTGTTGGGGAACACAGTAATTTCAAAAAAAATTCCTACGCACACGCAAGATCATGGTGATCCATAGAAATGAGAGGGGAAGAGTGTTGTCCATGTACCCTCATAGACTGTAAGCGGAAGCGTTATGACAATGCGGTTGATGTAGTCGTACGTCTTCACGATCCGACCGATCCTAGTACCGAAAGTATGGCACCTCCACGATCTACACACGTTCGGCTCGGTGACATCCCACGAACTCACGGTCTAGCAGAGTGTCGAGGGAGAGCTTCGTCAGCACGATGTCGTGATGACGGTGATGATGAAGCTACCGGTGCAGGGCTTCGCCTAAGCACTACGACGATATGACCGAGGTGGATTATGGTGGAGGGGGGCACCGCACATCGCTAAGGGGTCAATGATCAACTTGTGTGTCCATGGGGTGCCCCCTGCCCCCGTATATAAAGGAGAAATGGGGGGAGGGCGCGCCAAGAGGAGGAGTCCTCCTCCTAGTGGGAGTAGGACTCCCCTTTCCTAGTCCCACTAGGAGGGGGAAGGAAGGAGTGGGAGAGGGGAAAGGCAAGGGGGCCCCGCCCCCCTTTCCTTGTCCTATTCGGACTCAAGGGGAGGGGGCGCGCGGCCTACCCTGGCCAGCCCCTCTCTCTCTCCACTAGGGCCCATTAAGGCCCATTAGTCCCCGGGGGGTTCCGGTAACCCCTCTAGCACTCCAGTTTTCTTCGAGATCATCCGAAACCCTTCCGGTGTCCGAATATAGCCTCCAATATATCAATCTTTATGTCTTGGCCCTTTCGAGATTCCTCGTCATGTCCGTGATCACATCCGGGACTCCGAACTACCTTTGGTACATCAAAACACATAAACTCATAATACCGATCGTCACCTAACGTTAAGCGTGCGGACCCTATGGGTTCGAGAACTATGTAGACATGACCGAGACTCATCTCTGGTCAATAACCAATAGCGGAACCTGGATGCTCATATTGGTTCCTACATATTCTACGAAGATCTTTGATATGTCACCAATGTATCTATAATTTTTGATTGCTCCGTGCTATTATATTATCTATTTTGTATGTTAATGGGCTTTATTTTACACTTCTATATCATTTTGCGGACTAACCTACTAACCGGAGGCCCAACCCAAATTTCTATTTTTTGCCTATTTTAGAGTTTCGCCGAAAAGGAATATCAAACGGAGTCCAAACGGAATGAAACCTTCAAGAACGTGATTTTCTCAACAAACGTGATCCAGGAGACTTGGAGTGGGCGTCAAGAAACGATCGAGGAGGGCAGGAGGCAGGGGGCGCGCCCTACACCCTCGTGGGCCCCTCGTTGCTCCACCGACCTACTTCTTCCTCCTATATAAGTCCACGTACCCCCAAACATCTAGGAGCACCACGAAAACATAATTCCACCGCCGCAAACTTCTGTACCCGAGAGATCCCATCTTGGGGCCTTTTCCGGAGCTCCGCCGGAGGGGGCATCGATCACGGAGGGCCTCTACATCAACTCCATGGCCTCTCTAGTGATGTTTGAGTAGTTTACTTCAGACCTACAGGGTCCATAGTTATTAGCTAAATGGCTTCTTCTCTCTCTTTGGATCTCAATACAAAGTTCTCCTCGATCTTATTGGAGATCTATTCGATGTAATCTTCTTTTGCGGTGTGTTTGTCGAGATCCGATGAATTGTGGATTTATGATCAAGTTTATCTATGAACAATATTTGAATCTCCTCTGAATTATTTTATGTATGATTGGTTTATCTTTGCAAGTCTCTTCGAATTATCAGTTTGGTTTGGCCTACTAGATTAATCTTTCTTGCAATGGGAGAAGTGCTTAGCTTTGGGTTCAATCTTGCGGTGTCATTTCCCAGTGACAGCAGAGGCAGCAAGGCATGTATTGTATTGTTGCCATCGAGGATAAAAAGATGGGGTTTATATCATATTGCATGAATTTATCCCTCTACATCATGTCATCTTGCTTAAGGCATTACTCTGTTCTTATGAACTTAATACTCTAGATGCATGCTAGATAGCGGTCGATGTGTGGAGTAATAGTAGTAGATGCAGAATCGTTTCAGTCTAATTGTCATGGACATGATGCCTATATACATGATCATACCTAGATATTCTCATAGCTATGCTCAATTCTATCAATTGCTCGACAGTAATTTGTTTACCCACCGTAATACTTATGCTCTTGAGAGAAGCCACTAGTGAAACCTATGGCCCCCGGGTCTATCTTCCATCATATTAATCTTCCAACACTTAGTTATTTCTATTACCGTTTATTTTACTTTGCATCTTTATTTCTCTTTATCATAAAAATACCAAAAATATTATCTTATCATATCTATCGGATCTCACTCTCGTAAGTGACCGCGAAGGGATTGACAACCCCTTTATCGCGTTGGTTGCGAGGTTCTTATTTGTTTGTGTAGGTGCGTGGGACTCGAGCGTGATCTCCTACTGGATTGATACCTTGGTTCTCAAAAACCGAGGTAAATACTTATGCTACTTTGCTGCATCACCCTTTCCTCTTCAAGGGAAAACCAATGCAGTGCTCAAGAGGTAGCAAGAAGGATTTCTGGCGCCGTTGCCGGGGAGATTCGCGCCAAGTCAAGTCAAGATTTGACTCCCGACAACAAGCCATTTCTGGCGCCGTTTTGACGGAGTCTACGCACAAGTCAAGACATACCAAGTACCCATCACAAACTCTTATCCCTCGCATTACATTAATTGACATTTGCCTCTCGTTTTCCTCTCCCCCACTTCACCCTTGTTGTTTTATTCACCCTCTTTTTTTTCCGTTTGCCTCTTTTTCTCTTGCTTCTTGTTTGCTCGTGTGTTGGATTGCTGGCTTGTCACGATGGCTCTACCTAGATTTGGTGATCTTCACCTTAAAAGGTTAGAAGAGATCAAAAGCAACATCAGGAGTTTTATGACTTTACAATTTGAGCATAATAATTTCTTTAGGAACGAGATTAAGGAACAAAAAGGCTTTATGGGTTATATGAATAAAGATCTTGATGATATGTCTAAAGAATTTTATGGTTTGAAATCTCAGATTGCTCATCTCGAAAAATTAATTGCTGAAGTTTAGGATAAGCAGGCCACCTTAGTTAATAAGATGGCCGCTAAGCCAGAATTTTTTTATGAAAATAAAGATGAAGATCTAAAAGTTATTGATGTGTCTCCTATTAAGTCTTTGTTTTGCAATATGAATCTTGATAATGATGGGACTGAAGATGAGCCACCTTTACCTAGAAGGCGTTCCAAAAATTCAGAGTTTTTAGATCTTGATGCAAAAATTGGTAAAAGTGGGATTGAAGAGGTCAAAACTTTAGATATCAATGAACCCACTATCTTCGATTTCAAGGAATTTAATTATGATAATTGCTCTTTGATAGATTGTATTTCCTTGTTGCAATCCGTGCTAAATTCTCCTCATGCTTATAGTCAAAATAAAGCTTTTACTAAACATATCGTTGATGCTTTGATGCAATCTTATGAAGAAAAACATGAGTTGGAAGTTTCTATCCCTAGAAAACTTTATGATGAGTGGGAACCTACAATAAAAATTAAAATTAAAGATCATGAGTGATATGCTTTGTGTGATTTGGGTGCTAGTGTTTCCACGATTCCAAAAACTTTGTGTGATTTGATAGGTTTCCGTGATTTTGATAATTGTTCTTTAAACTTGCACCTTGCGGATTCCACTATTAAGAAACCTATGGGAAGAATTAATGATTTTCTTATTGTTGCAAATAGGAACTATGTGCCCATAGATTTCATCGTTCTTGACATAGATTGCAATCCTTCATGTCCTATTATTCTTGGTAGACCTTTCCTTAGAACGATTGGTGCAATTATTGATATGAAGGAAGGGAATATTAGATTCCAATTTCCATTAAGTAAAGGCATGGAACACTTCCCTAAAAGGAAAATTAAATTACCATATGAATCTATTATGAGAGCCACTTATGGATTGCCTACCAAAGATGGAAATACCAAGATCTATCCTTGCTTTTATGCCTAGCTAGGGGCGTTAAACGATAGCGCTTGTTGGGAGGCAACCCAATTTTATTTTTATTCTTTGCTTTTTTATCCTATTTAGTAATAAATAATTTATCTAGCCTCTGTTTTGGTTGTGTTTTTTGTGTTTAATTAGTGTTTGTGCCAAGTAGAACTGTTGGGAAGACTTGGGGAAGTCTTTTTGATCTTGTTGTAAAAAACAGAAACTTTAGCGCTCGTGAGAATTGCTGCCATTTTTATTTGGAAAGTTATATTTAGTTAATCATATATGCAGATGATTAATATATAAATTCCTGACGTCCAGCAATTTATTTTAGAATTTTTGGGGTTCCAGAAGTTTGCGTTAGCTACAGATTACTACATACTATTCTGTTTTTGACAGATTCGGTTTTTCGTGTGTTGTTTGCTTATTTGGATGAATCTATGGCTAGTAAAAGAGTTTATAAACCTTAGAGAAGTTGGAATACAGTAAGTTTAACACCAATATACAGGTTTCAAGCCCATCTCTGCCATCCCGATGAGGACTTCAAGCCTACATCGACCGCGGGCCAAGAAGCCACGCCTCCCTGTGCCGGAGCCGAACGAAGATGGAGTTGCGCTTCCACCTCCGACGCCTATCCCTACTCTGCAGTTGCTGGGTGAGGTGCTGCAAATCCCTCCTGAAGATCTTACGGTGGCCAAGCTTATGGCGGGCCCGGAGTTTGATGAATCGACCAAGCCTCCCAATGATGATTGATCTTGTTTATTTCGGATGGGGATGGGTTCAGAGACCTTGTTTCTTTTGGGTCGTTATTATTCTGGACTTATGTGTGTTGGGTCTATCTGTCGTTTGGGTGAACTTTGTTATGCTCTGCTACTCATTCTGTTATGAAGTTATGAGTTTACTATGCTTTTATTACTGCGTTTATGGATCATACATCTTATCGTAATTGGCGAGTGTTGTGCTGGAATGTGCATGGCCTGAACTCTGAGGACAGGCAACGGGATGTCAGGGCTAAAATTGAAGAGAGCAAATGTTCTATCATATGTCTGCAAGAAACTAAGGTCGAGCATTTTGATCTGAGATCGATACGTGCTTTTTGTCCGCGTAGGTTCGATCGCTTTGCGTTTTCCCCTTCTGTGGGAGCCTCAGGTGGTATACTGGTTATTTGGAATTCAGCAATTTTTAGTGGCACTCTGGTTGAGGTACAACGCTTTGGCCTAGTTATATCTTTCAAGTCTGTGCATAATTCTGAAACTTGGACTTTGGTGTCTGTCTATGGCCCATGCCATGGGCCACAACGGGATGATTTTGTTCAATGGTTGTATAACCTTCCAATACCTCTGGATCAAAACTGGCTCTTACTTGGAGATTTCAATTTTATCCGTTCATTGGATAATAGGAATAGGCCTGGGGGAGATGTTAATGATATTTTTTTGTGCAAT
>NC_053026.1:497162916-497175525 GCF_003073215.2 Triticum urartu | reverse complement strand
AAAGAGAGAGATATGCAACTGATGCTTTGCATTGCTTCTACTTTGTTGCATAGCCATTAGCTTAGTTTACACATCGTGTATGTGAATACGCCCTATCCATTTTCAGTACATATTCCATCTGTCATCATACCATATTTATCCATTCAAATGTTGTTCTTGTGTATCAGACGTTCAAAAGGAAGAGGGCGATTGCTGATCGCGGAGGAGCATGAGCAAAGTATTTGGAAAAGGTAGTGACACCTGATAAATCAAATAGCCCATTAGGTGTAGTTGCAATATCACCTGACCCACAAAACACCCCAACTCTAGCAGACTCTAGCCCTACTACACTGGTCATTTCTAATGCCCCAACTCAGCAGACCCCAACTGCAGCAAAAGTATGATTGATGCCAGTTGACATAGCACCAGCTCTACGATGCAAAACCCCCATTCCAGCAAAGAGTACACCAAATCCAGTTGCCAAATCCCTTTTCGAACCAGAGAGAGCCCCAATTGCAGCAAATAGGACCCCTGTTCCATTTCTTCCCAGTTTAGAAGACGAAGCTTATATTGTTGTCAGGAACTTTGTGCGCATCTTTCCTTCATGGAAAGATTATACCGCAGACACAAGAACAATTTCCAGTCTTCCTCCGCAACTTACGCGTAAGTAATGTACTAATGTTATTCATGGTAATTACTGCATATGTTTCTGCTGACAGAAGACACAAGATTTCATTCTTTTAAATAGGCGAGGACCAAACTGGATTGTCAAGACGAGCAAGGGTTGGTTGCGCTTTTCAAGCACTCGTTGATGAAGTATCGTTCCTACCTGAGGCAAGCGCACTTCGATGGCAAGCCTCTAAACGAAATTTCTGTAAAGTCTCCGGTGCTACATTTATACCGACGGTGACTGGAATAATCTTGTTACACATTGGTCTCGGCTGCAGCGTAAGGTACTGTCTATGATATCACATCACAATTTGAACTACATTTCTACATTTTCCTTAATGTCTCACTTGTATGAAAACTGTTAGCAGAAGAACATTCGTTCTCAAGGGACCACAGAATCTCGCAACTATACTGCACACTGCATTGCTCTTGTGAGTACCTCTTGCCCTGTATGACCATATTTACTTTCATAGATGTTTGATTATGTAGCATCACTGCACATGTTAGCCTCGTAATCGTCCATTTGGTGGACATTATAAGATCCGTATGGACTCTTACATAAATTTAGAATCAACCCAATGCTTTTGAAGAGGTTTAGCTCCGCAGTCCTCTTGTAAGGACTGAACATGTGGTCTATCACTGTACTTACATTAACAGCTACTCCCTCCGTCCCATAATATAAGAACGTTTTGTACAGTACACCAGTGTTCAAAACACTCTTGTATTATGGGAAGAGGGATTGGTTCATTGTGTAGCATTCTGCATCTTATCTCCCTCGCCCACCATTTACTAAAAATATCAGATCTATATTTAATCTTACCAAAAAGTTGAATACACAGACAATGCCAGTGCAGAAGTGTAGCCCATTGCTCTTGTCAGTACATTTTGTCCTGTAACGCTTGTACTTCCAGGGATTGGTAGTTGATTATGTAGCATCAATCTGCATCTTATCTTCATTATCCTCTATCCCTTCAGTATTATCATATCTATAATTACTCTCTACAAAATGTAGAGTACAGGCAATGCTTATGAAGAAGATTCTGTGCTGAAATTCTTGAGTTATCCTTCCCTTGACATGGAGAAGGGCATTATAAAGCCGGTGTTAACTGTTAATGTAAGTCAGTCCTTCTAAAGCCTTTATCCTCAACTGCTGTTTAATTTTCATACTCCCTATCATTTACTGCTGTTTAGTTTGCTTTCTCCATAAATGCATGTTCGAAGAACTCATTTACCCCGCTCGACCTCACTCCCCTCGCTCGCTCTCTGACCTAGCACCCGCCGCTACTTCCATCGTCGCGGTGAGGAAGAGCTTCACTGCCTCGACCTCGTCGCCGTCGTACTCACGCCGGCCGCGGAAATCTTCACTCCGCCGCCGTAGCAGTCTTCCGCCGCCAAGTTAGGGCGTGGAAGATCTGAACGAGAACTTCCAACTTCAACTCTCAGTTCATCGTGTTCTTCATGGGTAAATAAAATCTATTTTTACTGCCCTTGTTGATTCTGATGATTTCCACAAAATCTTCAAAAGGTGTTTATTCTTCAACTTCCACACTCTTACAATACCACAGTTGCATTTGTTCTTGATTTGTTTCTCTAAGCACTGTTTTTCCTCAAGATTCCTCAATTGTGTGGATTTTCAATCTATACAACTCTGGAACCTAAGTCAAAGACTTAGTGAAATTCCTCAAGACACTCCTGGTCAAATTCCTCAAACTTGTTTCTTTTGAAAAACTTCTGAGAACGCATATGACCTCTCCAAATTCTTCGCACCTATACTCTGTTCACAGGTACACATGTCCCTGCTGAATCTCTAGGTTCTCATCAACTTAACTCATTTGCAGCGTTCCTTGAAGACAAATTGCATACCTCGTCAGAGATTCAATTTGTTCAAAATCCTCAGCTGAAGAAAATGGCTGATGGCAAGAGACCTCAGAAGGGAGGCAAGAGACCAGAAGTAAATACTGCTTTCGAGATCCCAATGACATCTATGCAGTATTGCACTCCTGATGAAGCAATTCATGGCAAGGAGACGAAAGAATGAGCGCAAAGTGCGCATTCAGAGGATAGAGAGGAGATGGGCACAGAGAATGGAGGGAGTACAGATATGTGACTCCAAGTACATGAAGAAATTCGCGTACACCCTCCATGCCCAAGACCTCCATTGGCACCAGGCCAAGAAGCTGATCCCACTAGCATCAAGCGTGGTGAGGATATTTCCAAAAGAATGGGCCAAGCGGCAAGCCAAGTTGGCCAAAATGGCCAAAGAAGCAGTGAAGAAATTCAATGAAGATTCTGCTGCTGCCGCTGCTTGAGGCCTCTGCTAGCAAGCCCAAGAAGGCTACCCTTTTAGCACTGCGTTGGTTTTCCCCAAAGAGGAAGGGATGATGCAGCAAAGTAGCGTAAGTATTTCCCTCAGTTTTTGAGAACCAAGGTATCAATCCAGTAGGAGGCTACGCGCAAGTCCCTCGTACCTGCACAAAACAAATAAATCCTCGCAACCAACGCAAATAGGGGTTGTCAATACTTATAGGGCCACTTACGAGAGTGAGATCTGATAGATATGATAAGATAATATTTTTGGTATTTTTATGATAAAGATGCAATGTAAAATAAAGGCAAAGTAAAATAGCAAAGTAAATAACTAAATAGTAGGAGATTGATATGATAAAGATAGACCCGGGGGCCATAGGTTTCACTAGTGGCTTCTCTCGAGAGCATAAGTATTCTACGGTGGGTGAACAAATTACTGTTGAGCAATTGACAGAATTGAGCATAGTTATGAGAATATCTAGGTATGATCATGTATATAGGCATCCCGTCCGAGACAAGTAGACCGACTCCTGCCTGCATCTACTACTATTACTCCACTCATCGACCGCTATCCAGCATGCATCTAGAGTATAGAGTTAAAAACAGAGTAACACCTTAAGCAAGATGGCATGATGTAGAGGGATAGACTCATGCAATATGAAGAAAATCCCATCTTGTTATCCTCGATGGCAACAATACAATACGTGCCTTGTTGCCCTTACTGTCACCGGGAAAGGACACCGCAAGATTGAACCCAAAGCTAAGCACTTCTCCCATTGCAAGAAAGGTCAATCTAGTAGGCCAAACCAAACTGATAATTCGAAGAGACTTGCAAAGATAACCAATCATACATAAAAGAATCGGAGAAGACTCAAATATTATTCATAGATAGACTTGACCATAAACCCACAATTCATCAGTCTCAACAAACACACCGCAAAAAGAAGATTACATCGAATAGATCTCCACAAGAGAGAGGGAGAACATTATATTGAGATCCAAAAAGAGAGAAGAAGCCATCTAGCTACTAACTATGGACCTGTAGGTCTGAAGTAAACTACTCACACTTCATCGGAGAGGCTATGGTGTTGATGTAGAAGCCCTCCGTGATCGATGCCCCCTCCGGTGGAGCTCCGGAACAGGACCCAAGATGAGATCTCGTGGATACAGAAAGTTACGGCGCTGGAATTAGGGTTTTGGCTCCGTATCTGATTGTTTGGGGGTACGTGGATATATATAGGAGGAAGAAGTGCGTCGGTGGAGCAACAGGGGGCCCACGAGGGTGGAGGGCGCGCCTGGGGGGAGGGGCTGGCGCGCCCCCTACCTGGTGGCCTCCTGTTCATTGGCTTGATGTAGGGTCCATGTCTCCTGAGTTGTATTCGGTGAGAAAATCACGTTCCCGAAGGTTTCATTCCGTTTGGACTCCGTTTGATATTCCTTTTCTTCGAAACCCTAAAATAGGCAAAAAACAGCAATTCTGGGCTGGGCCTCCGGTTAATAGGTTAGTCCCAAAATAATATAAAAGTGGATAATAAAGCCCAATAATGTCCAAAACAGTAGATAATATAGCATGGAGCAATCAAAAATTATAGATACGTTGGAGACGTATTCAAGCATCCCCAAGCTTAATTCCTGCTCGTCCTCGAGTAGGTAAATGATAAAAAAAGAATTTTTTGATGCGGAGTGCTACTTGGCATAATTTTAATGTAATTCTTCCTTAATTGTGGTATGAATATTCAAGATCAAGATTCAAGATAAAAGTTCATATGACATAAATAATAATACTTCAGCATACTAACAAAGCAATTATGTCTTCTAAAATAACATGGCCAAAGAATTTATCTACAAATCATATAGTCTGGCTATGCTCTATCTCACCACACCACATAATTAAATCATGCACAACCTCGATGACAAGCCAAGCATTGTTTCATACTTTTGACATTCTCAAACTTTTTCAATCTTCACACGCAATACATGAGCGTGAGCCATGGATATAGCACTATAGGTGGAATAGAGTGGTGGGTGTGGAAAAGATAGTCTCACATCAACTAGGCGTATCAACGGGCTATGGAGATGCCCATCAATAGATATCAATGTGAGTGAGTACGGATTTCCATGCAACGGATGCACTAGAGCTATAAGTATATGAAAGCTCAACAAAAGAAACTAAGTGGGTGTGCATCCAACTTGCTTGCTCACGAAGACCTAGGGCATTTTGAGGAAGCCCATCATTGGAATATACAAGCCAAGTTCTATAATGAAAATTTCCCACTAGTATATGAAAGTGACAAAATGAGAGATTCTCTATCATGAATATCATGGTGCTACTTTGAAGCACAAGTGTGTAAAGGATAGTAACATTGTCATTCCTCACTTGGGACAATGCTCTAATAATGATGATCATCACACTTTTATTTTTCTTACAACTCAACAATTACAACTCGATACTTAGAACAAGATATGACTCTATATGAATGCCTCCGGCGGTGTACCGGGATATGCAATGATGCATGAGTGACAAGTATGAAAGAATTATGAACGGTGGCTTTGCCACAAATACTATGTCAACTACATGATCATGCTAAGCAATATGACAATGATGGAGTGTGTCATAAACGGAACGGTGGAAAGTTGCATGGCAATATATCTCGGAATGGCTATGGAAATGCCATAATAGGTAGGTATGGTGGCTGTTTTGAGGAAGGTATATGGTGGGTGTATGATACCGGCGAAAGGTGCGCGGTATTAGAGAGGCTAGCAAAGGTGGAAGGGTGAGAGTGCGTATAATCCATGGACTCAACATTAGTCATAAAGAACTCATATACTTATTGCAAAAATCTACAAGTTATCAAAGCAAAGTATTATGCGCATGCTCCTAGGGGGATAGATTGGTAGGAAAATACCATCGCTCGTCCCCGACCGCCACTCATAAGGAAGACAATCAATAAATAAATCATGCTCCGACTTCATCACATAACGGTTCACCATACGTGCATGCTATGGGAATCACAAAATTCGGAATCACAGGCTTCAACACAAGTATTTCTCAAATTCACAACTACTTAACTAGCATGACTTTAATATCACCATCTCCATGTCTCAAAACAATTATCAAGTATCAAACTTATCATAGTATTCAACACACTCATAAGAGAATTTTTATTATTAATCTTGGATACCAATCATATTAGGAATTTTAAAGGAAATTACCATATGCTATTTAAGACTCTCAAAATAATCTAAGTGAAGCATGAGAGATTAATAGTTTCTATAAAACAAATCCCACCACCATGCTCTAAAAGATATGAGTGAAGCACTAGAGCAAAATTATATAACTCAAAAGATATAAGCGAAGCACATAGAGTATTCTAACAAATTCCAAATCATGTATGGCTCTCTCAAAAGGTGTGTACAGCAAGGATGATTGTGATAAACTAATAAGCTATAGACTCAAATAATACAAGACGCTCCAAGCAAAACACATATCACGTGGTAAATAAAAATAATCTCCAAGTAAAGTTACCGATAGAAGTAGACGAAAGAGGCGATGCCTTCTGGGGAATCCCCAAGCTTTGGATTTTAGGTGTCCTTATATTATCTTGGGGGTTCCATGGGAATCCCCAAGCTTAGTCTCTTGCCACTCCTTGTTCCATAATCCATCAAATCTTTACCCAAAACTTGAAAACTTCACAACACAAAACTTAAAGTAGAAAATCTCGTGAGCTCCGTTAGCGAAAGAAAACAAAAGTCCACTTCAAGGTACTATAATGAACTCATTATTTATTTCTATGGGTGTTATACCTACTGTATTCCAACTTCTCTATGGTTCATAAACTATTTTACTAGCCATAGATTCATCAAAATAAGCAAACAACACACGCAAAACAGAATCTGTGAAAAACAGAACAGTCTGTAGTAATCTGTAGCTAGCGCAAGATCTGGAACCCCAAAAATTCTAAAATAAATTGCTGGACGTGAGGAATTTATCTATTAATCATCTTCAAAAATAATTAACTAAATAGAACTTTCCAAATAAAAATGACAGCAGTTCTCGTGAGCACTAAAGTTTCTATTTTTACAGCAAGTTCAACAAGACTTTCCCCAAGTCTTCCCAATGGTTCTACTTGGCACAAACACTAATTAAACATAAAAAAACAACCAAAACATAGGCTAAATAATTTATTTATTACTAATCTGGAGCAAAAAGCAAGGAATAAAAATAAAATTGGGTTGCCTCCCAACAAGCGCTATCGTTTAACGCCCCTCGCTAGGCATAACAAGCAAGAATAGATCTAGGTATTGTCATCTTTGGTAGGAAATCCATAAGTGGCTCTCATAATAGATTCATGAAGTAATTTAATTTTATTTCTAGGAAAGTGTTCCATGCCTTTACTTAACGGAAATTGGAATCTAAATTTCCTTCCTTCATATCAATAATTGCACCAATCGTTCTAAGGAAAGGTCTACCAAGAATAATAGGACATGAAGGATTGCAATCTATGTCAAGAACAATAAAATCTCTGGGCACATAATTCCTATTTGACAATAAGATGTTGGGGAATGTAGTAATTTCAAAAAAATTCCTACGCACACGCAAGATCATGGTGATGCATAGCAACGAGAGGGGAGAGTATGATCTACGTACCCTTGTAGATCGACAACAGAAGTGTTTGGTTGATGTAGGTCGTACGTCTCCACGGCCCGACCGATCAAGCACCGAAACTACGGCACCTCCGAGTTCTAGCACACGTTCAGCTCGATGACGATCCCGACTCCGATCCAGCAAAGTGTCGGGGAAGAGTTCCGTCAGCACGACGGCGTGGTGACGATCTTGATGTACTACCGTCGCAGGGCTTCGCCTAAGCACCGCTACAATATGACCGAGGTGGAATATGGTGGAGGGGGGCACCGCACACGGCTAAGGAACGATCACGAAGATCAACTTGTGTCTATGGGGTGCCCCTTGCCTCAGTATATAAAGGATGGAGGAGGAGGAGGCCGGCCAAGGCAATTGGTGCGGCCAGGATGTGGAGTCCTACTAGGACTCCAAGTCCTAGTAGGAGTCCACCAAGAGGGGAGGAAGGGAGAAGGAAGTGGAGGAGAAGGAAAGGTGGCCGGCCCCCTTTTCCCTAGTCCAATTCGGACCAGAGGGGAGGGGGGCGCAGCAGCCCCTGGCCCTTTCTCTTCCCACTAAAGCCCATCAAGGCCCATTGCTTCTCCCGTAACTACCCGGTACTCCGAAAAATACCCGAATCACTCGGAACCTTTCCGGTGTCCGAATATAGTCGTCCAATATATCGATCTTTACGTCTCGACCATTTCGAGACTCCTCGTCATGTCCGTGATCACATCCGGGACTCCGAACAACCTTCGGTACATCAAAATGCATAAACTCATAATGTACTGTCATCGTAACCTTAAGCGTGCGGACCCTACGGGTTCGAGAACAATGTAGACATGACCGAGACACGTCTCCGGTCAATAACCAATAGCGGAACCTGGATGCTCATATTGGCTCCTACATATTCTACGAAGATCTTTATCGGTCAGACCGCATAACAACATACGTTGTTCCCTTTGTCATCGGTATGTTACTTGCCCGAGATTCGATCGTCGGTATCTCAATACCTAGTTCAATCTTGTTACCGGCAAGTCTCTTTACTCGTTCTGTAATACATCATCTCACAACTAACTCATTAGTTGCAATGCTTGCAAGGCTTATGTGATGTGCATTACCGAGAGGGCCCAGAGATACCTCTCCGACAATCGGAGTGACAAATCCTAATCTCGAAATACGCCAACCCAACATGTACCTTTGGAGACACCTGTAGAGCCTTTATAATCACCCAGTTACGTTGTGACGTTTGGTAGCACACAAAGTGTTCCTCCGGCAAACGGGAGTTGCATAATCTCATAGTCATAGGAACATGTATAAGTCATGAAGAAAGCAATAGCAACATACTAAACGATCGGGTGCTAAGCTAATGGAATGGGTCATGTCAATCAGATCATTCAACTAATGATGTGATCCCGTTAATCAAATAACAACTCTTTGTCCATGGTTAGGAAACATAACCATCTTTGATTAACGAGCTAGTCAAGTAGAGGCATACTAGTGACACTCTGTTTGTCTATGTATTCACACATGTATTATGTTTCCGGTTAATACAATTCTAGCATGAATAATAAACATTTATCATGATATAAGGAAATAAATAATAACTTTATTATTGCCTCTAGGGCATATTTCCTTCAGTCTCCCACTTGCACTAGAGTCATAATCTAGTTCACATGCCATGTGATTTAACACCAATAGTTCACATCTTTATGTGATGGTTCACATCTCCATGTGACTAACACCCAAAGGGTTTACTAGAGTCAATAATCTAGTTCACATCGCTATGTGATTAACACCCAAAGAGTACTAAGGTGTGATTATGTTTTGCTTGTGAGATAATTTTAGTCACCGGGTCTGTTATATTCAGATCCGTAAGTATTTTGCAAATATTTATGTCAACAATGCTCTGCACGGAGCTACTCTAGCTAATTGCTCCCACTTTCAATATGTATCTAGATTGAGACTTAGATTCATCTAGATTAGTGTCAAAACTTGCATCGACGTAACCCTTTACGACGAACCTTTTTTCACTTCCATAATCGAGAAACATATCCTTATTCCACTAAGGATAATTTTGACCGCTGTCCAGTGATCTACTCCTAGATCACTATTGTACTCCCTGCCAAACTCAGTGGTAGGGTATACAATAGATCTGGTACAACAGCATGGCATACTTTATAGAACCTATGACCAAGGCATAGGGATGACATTTCATTCTCTTTCTATCTTCTGCTGTGGTCGGGCTTTGAGTCTTACTCACTTTCACACCTTGTAACATAGGCAAGAAACTCTTTCTTTGACTGTTCCATTTTGAACTACTTCAAAATCTTATCAAGGTATGTATTTATTGAAAAAACTTATCAAGCGTCTTGATCTATCTCTATAGATCTTGATGCCTCAAATATGTAAGCAACTTCACCGAGGTCTTTCTTTGAAAAACTCCTTTCAAACACTCCTTTATGCTTTGCAGAATAATTCTACATTATTTCCGATCAACAATATGTCATTCACATATACTTATCAGAAATGCTGTAGTGCTCCCACTCACTTTCTTGTAAATACAGACTTCACCACAAGTCTGTATAAAACTATAATGCTTTGATCATCTTATCAAAGCGTATATTCCAACTCCGAGATGCTTACCCAGTCCATAGATGGATCGCTGGAGTTGCAACATTTTGTTAACACCTTTAGGATTGACAAAACTTCTGGTTGCATCATATACAACCTCTTTTTAAAAATCCATTAAGGATTGCAGTTTTGTTATCCATTCCAGATTTCATAAAATGCGGCAATTGCTAACATGATTCGGACAGACTTAAGCATACGATACGAGTGAGAAAATCTCATCGTAGTCACACCTTGAACTTTGTGAAACCCTTTTGCGACAATTCTAGCTTTGTAGATAGTAACACTACATCAGCGTCGTCTTTCCTTCTTGAAGATCATTTATTTTTTATGGCTTGCCGATCATCGGGCAAGTCAACCAAAGTCCATACTTTGTTCTCATACATGGATCCCATCTCAGATTTCATGGCCTCAAGCCATTTTGCGGAATCTGGGCTCATCATCGCTTCCTCATAGTTCGTAGGTTCGTCATGGTCAAGTAACATGACCTCCAGAACAGGATTACCGTACCACTCTGGTGCGGATCTCACTCTGGTTTACCTACGAGGTTCGGTAGTAACTTGATCTGAAGTTACATGATCATCATCATTAGCTTCCTCACTAATTGGTGTAGTAGTCACAGGAACAGATTTCTGTGATGAACTACTTTCCAATAAGGGAGAAGGTACAATTACCTTATCAAGTTCTACTTTCCTCCCACTCACTTCTTTCGAGAGAAACTCCTTCTCTAGAAAGGATCCATTCTTAGCAACGAATGTCTTGCCTTCGGATCTGTGATAGAAGGTGTACCCAACAGTCTCCTTTGGGTATCCTATGAAGACATATTTCTCCGATTTGGGTTTGAGCTTATCAGGATGAAACTTTTTCATATAAGCATCACAATCCCAAACTTTAAGAAACGACAACTTTGGTTTCTTGCCAAACCACAGTTCAGATTGTGTCATCTCAACGGACTTAGATGGTGCCCTTTTAAACGTGAATGCAGCTGTCTTTAATGCATAACCCCAAAACGATAGTGGTAGATCGGTAAGAGACATCATAGATCGCACTATATCTAATAAAGTACGGTTATGACGTTCGGACACACCATTACACTGTGGTGTTCCAGGTGGCGTGAGTAGTGAAACTATTTCACATTGTTTTAATTGAAGGCCAAACTCGTAACTCAAATATTTTACTTCTGCGATCATATCGTAGAAACTTTTATTTTCTTGTCACGATGATTTTCCACTTCACTCTAAAATTCTTTGAACTTTTCAAATGTTTCAGACTTATGTTTCATCAAGTAGATATCCCCATATCTGCTCAAATCATCTGTGAAGGTCAGAAAATAATGATACATGCTGCAAGCCTTAATATTCATCGGACCACATACATCAGTATATATGATTTCCAACAAATCTGTTACTTGTTTCATTGTTTCGGAGAACGGCGTTTTAGTCATCTTGTCCATAATGCATGGTTCGCAAGCATCAAGTGAGTCATAATCAAGTGATTCCAAAAGCCCATCAGCATGGAGTTTCTTCATGCGCTTTACACCAATATGACCTAAACGGCAGTGCCACAAATAACTTGCGCTATCATTATTAACTTTGCATCTTTTGGTTTCAATATTATGAATATGTGTATCACTACGATCGAGATCCAATGAACTTGTTTCATTGGGTGTATGACCATCGAAGGTTTTATTCATGTAAACAGAACAACAATTATTCTCTGACTTTAATGAATAACCGTATTGCAATAAACATGATCAAATCATATTCATGCTCAACGCAAAAACCAAATAACACTTATTTAGGTTCAACACTAATCCCGAAAGTATAGGGAGTGTGCGATGATGATCATATCAATCTTGGAACCACTTCCAACACACATCGTCACTTCACCCTTAACTAGTCTCTGTTATTCTGGCAACTCCTGTTTCGAGTTACTATCTTAGCAAACTAGTATCAAATACCGAGGGGTTGCTATAAACACTAGTAAAGTACACATCAATAACATGTATATCAAATTACTTTGTCACTTTGCCATCCTTCTTATCCGCCAATCACTTGGGGTAGTTCCGCTCCAGTGACCAGTCCCTTTGCAGTAGAAGCAACTTAGTCTCAGGCTTAGGACCAGACTTGGCTCTTCACTTGAGCAGCAACTTGCTTGCTGTTCTTCTTGAAGTTCCCCTTCTTCCCTCTGCCCTTTTCTTGAAACTAGTGGTCTTGTCTACCATCAACACTTGATGTTTTTCTCGATTTCTACCTTCATCAATTTCCGCATTACGAAGAGCTTGGGAATCGTTTCCGTTATCCCTTGCATATCATAGTTCATCACGAAGTTCTACTAACTTGGTGATGGTGACTAGAGAATTCTGTCAATCACTATCTTATCTGGAAGATTAACTCCCACTTGAT
>NC_053026.1:497117181-497161916 GCF_003073215.2 Triticum urartu | reverse complement strand
AGTAGGATTTAGTTTACAGTAAAGTTTAGTTCATTAGTTAACTAAATATAATCTATATTTGGTTTTTGAATTGAGTTTGAGAGAGCATGAGATTTGTGTAGATTTTCTTGAAGTGTCAAACGCTAGGACATGCAAATTTGAAGTGGTTAGGATATATGCAAATTCCTCAATTGTGTTTGTCCATGTTGTTTCCAGGTGGCCTTTTGTTGTTTCCAGGGAATGAAGCTGAGTGGCCGATGTTTTGCTGTAATGTTGATTCATTTCCGTTCCGGCAAATTTTAGGCTCTCGATTTGTCCACTTTTTAGCAAAGGTCATGCCGAAATTTTCCGTGAATTTCGGCATGACTTGTGCTACAAACTAGGACATATCGAGTGCCCGGGATTTGCCACAGCAGAAAGAATTCAACGTTCCTGCAAAACATAGGCCTTTTGTATGTCATTATTCAATTTATTAGGTCTAGAATTAATTTACTAGATTTAATCATAGGAAACATGGCTAGCAACGATGAAGGACAGGGTTCTGGTGATTGCGGCGACATCTACCTGGCGGCAGATGAATTTTTGAGCCTTGCCGACGATCAACCGATGTTGTTGCCAGGCCCACCGGTCGCATCAGGGACTGAGACCGACACACAGACCGGCACTGAGACTGAGACCGGTGCTGAGACTTAGACCGGCATCGAGACCGGCACTGAGACTGAGACCGGCACTGCCTCGGGGAGCAGTGCCAGTATAGAACCGAAAGCAAAGAGGCGACGACTTCCTAACCAGCTCAGGACTACTAGACTGGTGGTCACGGAGGTGGACGACGGCAATTTTGAGCCAAACGCGCGCGTGCTACGACAATCAAATAGGCTGCATCGTACGGACAACCGCCACCATCAACGATGAGAAACTAAACAAGTTAGATAATATGAGGCCCGCCCTCCTAAAGAAGCGGCACCAGATATTCTTGTTCCTGGGCCGGAATGAAAAGGATTATAAAGATCTAGATAAGGACCCGACAATGAAGAAGATAAACAAACACGCCATGAGGAAGTTTAGCGACGCGTTGGCCACCTAGAAAGCAAGGGTGAAATATCAGATCTTCAACGAAAAGGAACCCTACTCCGAGATTGTAAAGGATAATCTGACAATCACTGCAGAGCACTTTGAAATATTCAAGGCGGCTTGCGAGGCCGAAGATGCCAAAAAAAGTCAGAGTACATGAAGGGGCTTCAACAGAAGAACATTGGGTGCAACCACCTCGGAAGCCGTAGTTACGGTGGGAAGAGGTCCATATGGGCCATGGAGGACGCGGAAGCCGCGAGTCTGGGCATCCCAGACCCCTTGGCGGAGTTCACCGTCCCGCCGGAGCATGACGTCCTCAGGGCCCGGCACCGTTGGGACCCAGTGGAGAAGGTTTTCGAGAAGAACGCGGTCACGACGGAGTTCATTAGACTGCTGGTAATTTTAGTTTCTGATCAATTCGACTGCACGTGTTAGTCATATTTGTAAACGATCCTTGTGCCTTTCACAGAGAGAGCAGCAGAGAATTGCGACCGAAAGCGACTCGCCGTTTGAGGCCTTGGCGAGGCCCAAGTGGGACACTCCATTCAACCAGGCATTGAACATATTGCAAGGACTCCCGGTGGAGACTCGACCGTCATATGGACGCGTGCGCGGTGTTGGAGACAGCGCCACGTGGAAGAAGTACTACCGTGAGACCATGGAGGAGAGAAAGGAAAGGCGGATGTTAACTGAAGAAAACATCGACAAGAAGGTTGAGATTGTGTTTGAAAAGAAATCATCTGAGACAGTCGCAACAACGGTAGCTGCCGCAAAACAGGTGCTTGTAGATATGTCTACTACCTTGGTTCCGACTGTTTTCAATTGGAGCAGACAAAATCCAGAAAAAATGCAGCGGACTTTCCGCTTGCTGACTTCCTCAGGAGCAGATCAACTAGCATTGCACCAGCACCTGCACCTGCTCCGGCACTGGCTCCTGCACCTGCTCCCGCACGGGCTTCCGCACCTGCTCCGACACTGGCTTCGGCACCGGACGTGCTCGGTGGTGCTTCATCTTTGGCTGAGCTCGACACCCTCATGGTATCTGTCACACCGCCCCCCTTCAATAAATGTATAATCTCCCGTTTTCGTTGCCTTTCGGATGTCTCACATCGTAGACTTTTCTTTGCAGGCCGACGAAACCCCATGCACCATATTGTACACCATCGGCGACCAGAAGGTGGACGTGGGGAAGGCGACGATAATGGAGCCGAAGGAACCATTGTTCCACAGCCGGCCGATCCCCCGGAAGTCTTCAAGGTTTCCGTGGCCAGTGTCAAACCGGTCCACGAGAATTAGGCTCCTCCGGTACTAGTGCGGGATGACAACAAGACCCCGCGGCGGCTTGGTGATTGTTGCAATGGGTGGGTCATGTTGTGGCCAAAGAGTCTGTTTCGTCTGGAGGCGGCCGGGAGCACACCCACGAGCACGCAGTTAGGTATGAACATCAACACCTCGCCTACTCCATTAGTCGCTGGTGATGTCGCCATAGATGAGGATGAGGATGACGATGACACTCAACAGTATGTCAATACTAGCGCCTACTTAGGGTTTGAGCCTCATGAGTCGGTGGCTGAATTGCGGCCTCCGGAGTCTGAACGTATTATGGACAACCTTCCGGTAGTAAAGAAGTCTAGGAAGAGACCGAGGAAAGGCAAAAAAGCTGCTTCTGTGATACAGCAGCCTCAGGTTCAAGACCATATAGATATCCCCGGTGCGGCAAAATGGCATATCCCCGGTCAACCAATCCTACCTGAAGCAGCGTTGCGGGCCAGATTCAGCGATTGAAGGAGACTCCATGACGATGTGCTGCGGATAGAGAAAGGCCTCATCGCCTCAAAAAATCCAGGATACCCACTCTACGTGGTTAATGTGCCACGGGGATTGTCATACGTCGACACATTCCCCGCGGAGAAGTTCTTCCTTCGATTCGATTACATCTTCGACATGTTTCACTTGAAGAATTTTGTGTTTTTCTGCCTTCATGCTTTGGACATGAACTACCTCATCGGGGTTGAGCAGATACCTTATATTTGTGTTGCTGACCCGTACTTCATGCACGAGGCCTTCTTGGGAGTCTGCGCAAAGCACTGTGAATACGCGAGGGAATACATCGTCATTTTCATGCTCACCAATAAGGACAAGGAGGTGATTCTCGTGCCTTATCATCCCATGTAAGTCATCCACGCGGATATCCTTCCTTTGATTTCAATCATTCATTTTCATGGTGGAGGCTAATTAATTTGAGGTGTACTTATTTTGCGCAGCGGCGGGCGCGCCGTCCTCATCATCCTCTACCCCCAATACTCCCACACTCTTTACTTGGACTCGTCGAAGAACATTAACAAAAAGGACTACACCCACATCAAGTCTGTTCTCGACAGTGCTATGTTTTACTACGGCGCACGGGGTGGAGAGGTTAAGGACAAGAAGAAAAAGAAAAAGGACGGCAGGCCCGCCTTCGGCCATAAGACCGACTTTTGCTGCATCCAGCAACCGAGTGATTCTCTTAATGATGGATTCTATGTCCTACACCAGATGCTGGAGTACACACGGGATCACCAGAACGTTCGCATGTCACCTACATCCGGCGATGCCCATATTCTGCAATGGGTAAAGAACTTAGGAGATATTGAGGATCATCGACTTCGAGCTGAGTTCTATCACATCCAGCGCGAACTTGCCCAAATCATCACGAAGGATGTCGTCGAAAAAACAGGGATGTTCTACGAAGAAGGAAAAATGTCACGGGAAGGACAAATGTCGCGTAGCCACTCAGCGTCTCGGCCTGAAGCCTTTCACTAAGCTCGGGGACTATCTCCCTGACTTGGATGGATGGCACAACATGGAGTGATTGTCGATATATGACAGTGTGTCCGTTTAGTCCATACCATCTGTATGACGAAACTAAGAATTATGCATGACAAAACTTTATTTGTGATGTAATTAAACCGTCCTCCTCGACTAGCGAAGATCACTCTAGTTAGGGCATTTTCGGTACAATGAACTTTGTTATTTATGCTTATGATATGTTGCTTCTATTTTTGCCAAGTCTGTCTCTTTCTGTTGCTCAACTATATATGTTGCATATCATTGACTCATGTGACGATGCAGGTGTATAGATCATCGATGGCGAAGAAGTGCTACGCCAGGAGTATACGACGAGTGGCTGTCATGCTGACAAAGCTCTCCCTCGACACTCAGCTCGAACGAGAGGTCATGGAACGTCACCGAGACAAACGTGTGTAGATCGTGGAGGTGCCGTACTTTCGGCACTAGGATCGGTCGGATCGTGAAGACGTACGACTACATCAACTGCGTTGTCATAACACTTCCTCTTACGGTCTACGAGGGTACGTGGACAACACTCTTCCCCTCTCGTTGCTATGCATCACCATGATAGATCTTGAGTGTGCGTAGGATTTTTTTTTTGAAATTACTACGTTCCCAACAGTGGCATCCGAGCCAGGTCTATGCGTAGATGTTATATGCACGAGTAGAACACGAAGGAGTTGTGGGCGTGGGTATATACATATTGCTTGCTGTCACTAGTTGTTTCTTGATTCAGCGATATAGTTAGATGAAGCTGTCGGTGTACAAAAGTAGGGGCTCTCCATTTTGCACCCCTTTACTTGTGCACGGGCAGTCATAGCCGCTCCCACGGCCGCACTGAGTAGGGAAGAGGAGGGATGCCGGAGCGCAAGATAGCCAGAGCAACGCCAAGACCAGGGACGCAAAGAGAGCAAGTGGGTGAGCTGTACTCCCCCGGCAAGAGATCCTTGCCGGGGCAACTTGCCTGACGCCAGCAGAGCATGCCACCCTTGAGCCCAAGGGTTCTCAACGCCATCAGCCACATTGGAACCATGGCTCGGGAGGCACCTCCGTGGTGGCATGCAGATCTTTGTAAGATCATAAATACGCAAGGTCAGATGAGAACTAGAAGACGACGATCCTTAGCAAAATCCTTGCCAAGGAAGTCCACGAGACCCCCGGCAAGATCCTTGCCGAGGACGACCGCGGTGCCGCAGCAAGACTCTTGCCTGGCCCCCGGCATGGCCCTTGCCAAAGACACCTGCGGGGCCGCAACCTGGCCCACGTCTGCCAAGACTTCACAGCCATCCAACTCAGCAAGCTGCTAGCTCAACCAGTTGGGCAGGCGTCTACGTGGCAGCGTGCGGCCTGTACACCGACTCAGCAAGCACTTGCGTGGTGGCATGCAGATCTTCATGAAGGTTCCTCCATCATGCCATCCCAGCAGCCATCCAACATGGCGCTACAACGCCCCGTCAGCTCGGACGCGCGTCGGAGCCAGGCGAGGCGGCGACAGCTGGGAAGAGCTTCCTTGCCCCCCGATAAAGCAAGAGGGGCACATCGTCAGCGCATTAAATGCGTTTTTCCGACGGTGCCAGAAGATAGACTCAGCCGCGATGCACCTTTCCACCTCCTGTGTGCCACTGTGGTGACCCCTTTTGTCTATAAAAGGAGGCCCGAGGCATACTAGAGGGGGATTCGAATCTTTGGAACTAGAAACACACCGTAGCTAGTTCAAGAACTCAAGAACACTCAAATATACATCAAAGCAGGACTAGGGTATTACGCGTCTCCATGGCCCGAACCTGGGTAAACGATCCTTGTGCTGACCGCCAAACCCTCTCTTTGGACAACCCCGCGCCCGCCAACCGTAGAAGGGATCCCAGTGATCCCATAGGTGTCGTTTCCCACCGACATCTCTGGAGCGCCTGGTAGTGGGTGTGCAGCTGTGAAAATCTAGTCTAGCAGTTAGTTTAGTAGTTCTTCATCGCCATGGCTCCCAAGAAGAAGACGATCACAGCGATCGGTTCGTCGGGGGGCCGAATGGCCTGTACCAGTGCAGGCGATTGGTGGGGCAGTCGTGGACGGAAGCTGAGGCGCGGCCTGCGAACACCCGCATTGCGCTGGTAGCCAAAGCCTGGCGAGCGGTGTCGTTCGTGCGCGAGACGACAGGTCGCACGCCACCAAATCCAAAGACGGAGCCAAGCCCGCCACAGGAGGTGCGGGGCCCTCCAGGGGCGGCGCAGCGACTTCCGAGGCACCTACACCGGCGCCCGCGACGCGCTCCTCCCAGGTTGGGTGACACAAGCAGCGTCACCACGCTGGTGACCCTAGGCGCCACCATGGGAAGAGTCTTGTGCATCATTCACGGGACGTAGAAGGCCAGCATGCACGCTGAGACACTAGCGAAAACGGCGCACGGACGCCAGGACGTGATAGAGCTCCTTCTAACGTGGTTAGAAGTCGGAGCGCGTCACGGTCCGCGCAGCTTTCGCCGCCACCCACACCAGCGGAAGCTCTGGCACGCGCACAGTTTCTCCTCGACTTTCCTCCTGCTGCGGAAAAGCTCGACGAGTGGAGAGCCACCATACGGAGCCTCGTTGGTGTTGCCAACAAAGATGAGCCGCAACCAGCGGGGGCCTCAGGTCGGCGCTTCATCGAGCCACCGCATGCAAGTGGTGGAAGGATCGGGGGTGCTGCGGCCACGGTGCACTCTCCTCCTCCACGCCAGCCACCGCGGGTGCCGATCCATCGTGATGATGCTTGTGATAACATCTCCATAGCGTCGTTCGACCCATGGACCCACCGCGATCAGCGCCAAGTTCTTCGAGAGCGAGCATGTGAAGACACTGGAACCACCATCGAGCGCCGGCGCGACGCACGCCACCAATTAGATCGGCGGGCGGGGCCCAATATGGACCACCCAGCACCGGGAGGCTCTGGCGGCCTACCCTATGAGGTGGGTTGCCCAGCCTTTACCCGTGAGCTGCGGCAGTTCCAGTGTACCTCCCACCGCACATTCAAGCCCGACGTTGGCTAGAAGTACAATGGCAATACCCACCCGTCAGAGTTGCTCAGCATCTACACCATCGTGATGCAAGCTGCTGGAGCCCATAACGACAAGGTTCTTACCAATTACTTCCCGTTGGCACTCAAACCCAATGTCATGTCATGGTTGATGCACTTGCCGGCGGATTCCATTTCTTCTTGGTCGGACTTGTGCCATGAGTTCGTTGGCTCCTTTACCGGAGGCCACCAAGCTCATGGCCAGGAAAGCGATTTGCATATCATCCCCCAGAAGGAAGGTGAAACCCTGTGCAAGTACATATAGAGGTTCAGTCGGGTGCAATACAACATCCGAGATGTTCATCCTGCCGCCGTGATCAGCGCACTTCACCAGAATGTGCACAACCGCAAGATACGTGAAGAGCTGGCGATGAACAAGGTCAAAGAAGTGGCCGAACTTTATGTTTTGGACGATAGGTGCACTCGAGCTGAAGAGGGGAGGAAGTACCCCGGCGAGGACGCCGGCATGGAAACCAACTCCACAGACGAAGGCATAGCCACCCCAACGAAGAAGGGCCGGCACCGCAACAGGAAGCGCAACGGCAAGACCGTGCTTGCCGTCGAGGGATCCGAGGACACTGGCGCTACCAAGAAGGCCAAGGTAGATGACCCCGGCAAGGAAATTGTCGGGTGCGCCGCTTGCCGGGCCTTGGCAGCTGCCGACAAGCCAGGAGGCTCCGACAAGAAATACTGCAAGATCCACCGCACCAAGGGCCACGGCATCCAGAACTGCCGGCAAGTCGGGCTGCTTGCTGAGTATGAGAGTCGGGACAAGGAGAAGGGCCAGGATGATGCTGAGGGATCTGGCAAGAAGCGTGGCGGCCAAGGAGGTCGCCGTGGAAAGGATAACCAGCAAGAGAGGCCCGCTCGGGGCCACGACAAGAAGCAAGGAGATGATTATGATGATGAAGACGACGACTCCGGCGAGCATGAGTTCCAGAAGGCTACGGAGGCCATGTGCGTCGACGGTGGCGCGTCGTTGCACACCTCTCACCGCCATCTCAAGCAGTGGGCGCGTGAGATCACAGCCGCGGAACCATCACTCGATGCTCAGAAGCCACTGAAGTGGTCCAGCATGCCTATCAGTTTTGACACCGAGGACCACCCTGATCGCACAACTGCAGTCGGGTGTTTGCCATTATTGGTCTCGCCAACAATAGCAACCTCAAGGTGACGAAGATGCTAGTTGATGGCGGGGCCGCTCGAAACTTGATATTGCCTATTGTGGTCAAAAGGCTGAAGATTCCTGATGGAGACCTCGAAGAGACGGGCGTGTTTCAAGGGGTCAACCTCGGGAGGAGTCGGCCGAAGGGTAAGGTCACACTGCCCATGACGTTTCGAGGTGAGTTAATCTACAGGACGGAGATGATTGTTTTCGATGTAGCCGAGATCCCCTTGCCCTACAACAGGATTCTTGGCCGCCTGGCACTAGCCAAGTTCATGGCGGCGTCACATTACGCCTACAACACACTGAAGATGCCTGGGCCGATGACCATCATCACCGTCCCCTCCGACAAGAAGGACGCACTGATCTGTGCCGACCAACTCTACCGGGAAGCAGTTGCAGTGACTGCTGCCAAGGCACTCGCTCCTGCCGCTGGAGCCCTGGCAGGGAAGAAGACCAGCAAGACCTCTTGCACTCACTCCGACAAGCACACCTCTTTGGAGTGTTGTGCTCCTGTCGAGGACGCTCCAAAGAGCTCCACCGGAAAGAGCAAGAGATCTAGGAGACCGCCCTCCCCGGCAAGGAGGCAAGTCACAACTGGATTATGTACTTTGACGGGGCTTTCTCCCTACAAGGCGCCGGTGCTGGTGTGTTGCTCGTTGCACCCACCGGAGAGCACTTCATGTATGTAATCCAGATGCACTTTCCCAGTGAGATGTCCACGAACAACACTACTGAATACGAGGGTTTGCTTGCCGGTCTCAGGATCGCGGCAGACATCGGGATTAAGAAGCTCATCGTCAGGGGTGATTCACAGCTTGTCGTCAGGCAAGTCAACAAAGATTATCAAATCCCATTGATGTAGGCCTACGTAGATGAGGTGAGGAAGCTGGAGGAGCATTTTGACAGTATACAGGTGGAGCATGTTCCCCGAGTGGAGAACGACATCGCAGCATACCGTCCTATTCCTCCAAACAGGGGAACTCCCTGAGGAGCAGGAAGAAGTGGAGAAAGTAACCCATTAGTCTGCCATGTATCAGTTCATCGATGATGTCCTATACAGAAAAAGACCAAATGGTGTGAAATTGAAGTGCATTCCCCGGGAGGAAGGGCTGGAGTTGTTGGCAGAGATACACTCGGGGATATGTGGCTCCCACATAGGGTCGAGGGCCCTTGCTAGCAAGGCATTCCAACAAGGTTTCTTCTGGCCCACTGCCCTCCAGGATGCAACAACACTGGTACCAAGTGTGAAGCATGTCAGTTCCATTCGAAGAAGCTTCATCAACCAGCTCAAGCGCTCCAAACAATCCCTCTTTATTGGCCATTTTCGGTCTGGGGGCTCGACATAATGGGCCCCTTTCCCCGTGTTGTCGGGGGCTTTGAGTACTTGTATGTTGCAATCGACAAGTTCACAAAGTGGCCAAGGGTGGAGGCAGTGAGGAAGGTGACAGCAAAATCAGCCGTTAAATTCTTCAAGGGGCTAGTCTGCCGTTTCGGTGTGCCTAATAGAATCATCACCGACAATGACACACAGTTCACGAGCCATGCCTTCATGCAGTACATCCAGGACCTCGGCAGCAAGGTCTGTTTTGCTTCTGTTGCACATCCACGGAGCAACGGCCAGGCTGCGAGGGCAAATGTTGAAGTGTTGCGAGGCCTTCGGACAAGGACTTTTGATAGGCTACGCAAGTGCGGACGATGCTGGATTGATGAATTGCTGGCGGTTCTTTGGTCGATCAGAACGACGCCAAATCGAGCCACCGGTCAGACACCCTTCTCCCTCGTTTATGGGGCAGAAGCGGTTCTCCCCACGAAACTCACATACGGGTCACCTCGAGTGCTCGCTTATGATGAGCTTGAGCAAGAGCAGTTGCGGCAAGATGACGCAATGCTCCTTGAGGAAGATCGTCTTCGGGCGGCTGTACGAGGAGCACGCTACCAGCAAGCCTTGCGCCGCTACCATAGCCGCAAGGTTCATGCCCGAAGCTTTTAGGAAGGCGACCTTGTTCTTCGGCATGTTCAGTCGGCCAAGAATTCCAACAAGTTGGCGCTGAAGTGGGAAGGCCCTTATCGGGTAATACGAGTCACCAGGCTTGGCGCAGTCCGCCTAGAGACCGAGGATGGCATTCCAGTGAGCAACTCCTGGTATATTCGAACATCTTCTCAAGTTTTATCCATAAGGCGCGGTTGCCGGGCTCCCCGGCAAACCACCTTTTGTACAAGTCTTGCCGGCAAGGCATGTAACCCTTTGTACAAAGCCATGCGCAGACCCTGAGCCTAAATAAATGAAGCGCTGGCGCCCTAAGTTTTAGCATGCATGCTAGGTTGAGTCTCTCCCTCGGTTAGGGTTGATAGTGCTTAGCGGCGGCTAACCCCTAGCATAGAGGTGGAGTGTGCATCTCTCTGTTCCTTTCCGTCCTCTTTGGTTCGCAGGGTACATGGACATTTTCTGCTGAGCTATTGGGATGAAACAGAACAAACTGGCGCGCTACCCCAGCAAGCCAAGGTTGTCGGGGGCTGCAGACACAAGGATCTGACCGCAACAATACAAGGTTGTCAGGGGCTGCGACATCATATAAGTTTTTCTCCCCCAATTTGTGCCCCTGTATGAACCTTGAATGCGTAAGGCTTCGCTCGCTCTCGTACCATCTTGCCCCCTCTGTCCCGTGTCCAAAAACTCTACTTTGGACGAGAACTTGGTTGTAGTGCGATGGGAAGAGGGCGAGCGAAGGGCCTAACCCTACTCGGCCCCACTTCCGCCGAGAGCGTGAGTGTAGTCGAGCCATAGAGCAGGAGAACGGCAAGGCCTGTTGCCGGGGTATGATGTTTATCTTAAGATAACGAGGACACGTTCCTCGGTGTGGCCCTCGCCCACGCGCAAGCAAAACCCGGCAAACACCCTTATTTTCATTCATACGTTGTAGACAAGTACAATTCATACGGAGTGGGTACACGAGCAAGGGGATTACAAATTTTGAAAGTTGACAAGTGCCCGCGAGCTTACAAACTAGAAAAGATAAGTGCCTCATGATCCCCGTTCTTGCCTTTTTCCTCCCATGTGCGGCAGGTGAAGGCAAAAAGGAGGAGACGGGGAACGTGCCGATGGAGAGCTTGATGATTTCTACTACACAACCTTCTTCTTGTAGACGTTGTTGGGCCTCCATGTGCAGAGGTTTGTAGGACAGTAGCAAATTTCCCTCAAGTGGATGGCCTAAGGTTTATCAATCCGTTGGAGGTGTAGGATGAAGATGGTCTCTCTCAAGCAACCCTGCAACCAAATAACAAAGAGTCTCTTGTGTCCCCAACACACCCAATACAATGGTAAATTGTATAGGTGCACTAGTTCAGCGAAGAGATGGTGATACAAGTGTTATATGGATGGTAGATAAAGGTATTTGTAATCTGAAATTATAAAAACAGCAAGGTAACTAATGGTAAAAGTGAGCGTAAATGGTATTGCAATGCTAGGAAACAAGGCCTAGGGTTCATACTTTCACTAGTGCAAGTCCTCTCAACAATAATAACATAATTGGATCACATAACTATCCCTCAACATGCAACAAAGAGTCACTCCAAAGTCATTAATAGCAGAGAACGAACGTAGAGATTATGGAAGGGTACGAAACCACCTCAAAGTTATTCTTTCCAATCAAGCCATTGGGCTATTCCTATAAGTGTCACAAACAGCCCTCGAGTTCGTACTAGAATAACACCTTAAGACACAAATCAACCAAAACCCTAATGTCACCTAGATACTCCAATGTCACCTCAAGTATCCGTGGGTATGATTATACGATATGCATCACACAATCTCAGATTCATCTATTCAACCAACACAAAGGACCTCAAAGAGTGCCCCAAAGTTTCTACCAGAGAATCATGACGAAAACGTGTGCCAACCCCTATGCATAGGTTCATGGGCGGAACCCGCAAGTTGATCACCAAAACATACATCAAGTGTATCACGTGATATCCCATTGTCACCACAGATATCCACAGCAAGACATACATCAAGTGTTCTCAAATCTTTAAAGACTCAATCTGATAAGATAACTTCAAAGGGAAAACTCAATTCATTACAAGAGAGTAGAGGGGGAGGAGAAACATACGATCCAACTATAATAGCAAAGCTCGTGATACATCAAGATCGTATCATCTCAAGAACACGAGAGAGACATCAAACACATAGCTACTGGTACATACCCTCAGCCCCGAGGGAGAACTACTCCCTCCTCGTCATGGAGAGTGCCGGGATGATGAAGATGGCCACCGGAGAGGGATTCCCCCTCCGGCAGGGTGGCGGAATGGGTCTAGATTGGTTTTCGGTGGCTACGGAGGCTTCTGGCGGTGGAACTCCCGATCCAATCTCTGTTCTGGAAGTTTTAGGATACGTGGGTATATATGGGTGAAAGGAGTACGTCGGTGGACCGAAGGGGGGGCCACGAGGCAAGGGGGCACGCCCCAGGGGGGTGGGCGCTTCCCTACCCTCGTGAGCTCCTCCTTCATCTTCTGTCGTAGGGTCCAAGTCTATCCGGTAGGTTTCCTTCCAAAAATAACTTCTCCAGTTGATTTCGTTCCATTTCGACTCCGTTTGATATTCCTTTTCTTCGAAACACCGAAATAGGCATAAAACAGCAAATCTAGGCTGGGCTCCGGTTAATAGGTTAGTCCCGAAAATAATATAAAAGTGGAAAATAAAGCCCAATATTGCCCAAAACAGTAGATAATATAGCATGGAGCAATCAAAAATTATAGATACGTTGGAGACGTATCACTTGACGAGGAAGGCCCTCGGCAAGGCGCACGGCGGAGGGAGGGGCGACGCGGCGAGTCAGAGACGAGGTCGACGTGCCCTCGCTCGACGTCCTCATCATCGTTGTCGCTGTCCTCCTCGTCACTCCCGCTTGAGGAGGAGTCTTCATTGTCGGAGGAGCTCTCCACGCAGCACTTCATGCGGGTTCCAAGGTCCCCGAAGACCTTGACAGAGAGCAGGCCGTTCTCCATTAATTTGAAGTAGAGAACGAGCCCCGCCGTCAGGCTGTGAACATGAGCGAAAGTCTTCCATCCACGACGAAGGTACATGACATGAGAGGCAGGAAAGTCGACGTCAACCCGCGTGCCGCCGTTCCCGCAGGCCCTCATATGCAACCTCAAGGTCTGGGGCGGATCGTGCTCCATCTCCCGAGCGAATGGCGCAGGGAGACGGAGGCGACGGCACGGTCGCCAACGCAGCCTGATGAAGAACTCACCAGGCTCGTCCCTGACGTGGCCCTCTATTGGGGGAGGCATCGCTGGCGGAGGCAAGGCCGGTGCGCCGCGCCATCCCCTCTTCCCCGAGCGCCACGCCGGCCTCGATCTCGCTCCTCCCCCTTCCTCTCATGGCCGGCTCTGCCGCCGCGAGCTCTTGGGAATGAGGGACGCGTTGTCGAGCAGACACCCTTGCCGCCACCGTCGAAGAGTCGGCGCCCCCTCTCGCCATGGCAGATGAAAGAGCGGAGCCGAGGTGGAAGGAGAGGGATGATGAAATATTGTGGGGTGGCATCCCCCTCCTCCTTCTTATAAAGGGGCGGGGTCGGGGCTCGGCCGCCCCACTCAGCCAATCCGACCATCAGGGGTGCAGAGAATCGAGGCTGGCCCGCTGCCCCAATCAGCAGCGACCCGTTTCCCTGCCACATCATTCAAGGCCCGCACCCACCGCCTACCATCTTCGGAGCACGGGGGACACGTGGCGAGCAAGTGGAATTGACGGGATGGATGAGGCGACCTATCTCCGCCCCGTGATCATGGGGCGCGGGCGCCTTGAAGACCATGACCCGAGTCCACTCAGTAAAAGAGTCGTGCCTCTGCATTTTCCTCTTTTTATGGGGAAGGCGCGAGCCGCCTCTTTACCATGATGTGATGCATGCATGCGGAAACCGCCCCACGCATGACCCCCACGTCACGCATGAACCTCCACGTCGCGCGTTTAACGCTTGTCGTGGGGAAGCACAGCGGACGAAAAAGTTACTGCAGTAAAAATCTGCCTCGCCTGCCCGCGCATCGTTCTGGGCCTAGCCCAACAACGCATCGCGCTTATGTGTGGCCTAGGCCCAGGGGATCCTGTCGGTGTACAAAAGTAGGGGCTCTCCTTTTTGCACCCCTTTACTTGTGCACGGGCAGTCAGAGCCGCGCCCACGGTTACACTGAGCAGGGCAGAGGAGGGATGTCGGAGCGCAAGACAGCCAGAGCAACGCCAAGACCAAGGACGCAAAGAGAGCAAGAGGGCGAGGTGGACTCCCCCGGCAAGACTCTTGCCGGGGTGGCTTCCACAGCCCCGGCGAGATCCTTGCCTGACGCCAGCAGAGCGCGCCACCCTTGATCCCAAGGGTTCCCAACGCCAGCCACATTGGAACCAAGGCTCGGGAGGCACCTCCGTGATGGCATGCAGATCTTTGTAAGATCATAAATACGCAAGGTCAGATGAGAACCAGAAGACGACAATCCTTAGCAAGATCCTTGCTAAGGAAGTCCACGAGACCCCCGGCAAGATCCTTGCCGAGGACGACCGCGGTGCCGTAGCAAGACCCTTGCCGGGCCCCCAGCAAGGCCCTTGCCAAAGACACCTGCGGGGCCACAACCAAGCGCACGTCTGCCAAGACTCCACCACCGCTCCCATGCAGCTGCTACCTCAACCAGTTGGGCAGGCGTCTGTGTGGCAGCGTGCGGCCTCTACACCGACTCAGCAAGCACCTACATGGTGGCATGTAGATCTTTGTGAAGGCTCCGCCATCACACCAACCCAGCAGCCAGCCAACATGGCGCTACAACGCCCCGTCAGCTCGGACGCGCGTCGGAGCCAGGCGAGGCGGCGACAGCTGGGAAGAGCTTCCTTGCCCCCCGATAAAGCAAGAGGGGCACGTCGGCAGCACATTAAACGCATTTGTCTGACGGTGACAGAAGATAGACTCAGCCGTGATGCACCTTTCCACCTCCTTTGTGCCACTGTGGCGACCCCTTTTGTCTATAAAAGGAGGCCCGAGGCGTACCCGAGGGGGATTCAGATCTTTGGAACTAGAAACACACCGTAGCTAGTTCAAGAACTCAATAACACTCAAATATACATCAAAGCGGGACTAGTGTATCACGCATCTCCCCGGCCCGAACCTGGGTAAACGATCCTTGTGCTGACCGCCAGACCCGCTCTTTGCACAACCCCGCGCCCGCCAACCTTAGAAGGGATCCCAGCGATCCCATAGGTGTCGTTTCCCACCGACAGAAGCGTCCCAGACCGACATTACGCGTATGCTTACGCGAGACTGGTTCTGCCGACGTGCTTTGCACACAGGTGGCTGCTTTGTGTCAGTTTCTCCAACTTTAGTTGAATCGGATTCAATGAACAGGGTTCTTTCTGAAGATCAAAAAGCAATCACTATACCGCGTTGTGGTTTTTGATGCGTAGGTAAGAACGGTTCTTGCTCAGCCCGTAGCAGCCACGTAAAACTTGCAACAACAAAGTAGAGGACGTCTAACTTGTTTTTGCAGGGCATGCTGTGATGTGATATGGTGAAGACATGATGCTAAATTTTATTGTATGAGATGATCATGTTTTGTAACATAGTTATCGGCAACTGGTAGGAGCCATATGGTTGTCGCTTTATTGTGAAATGCAATCGCCATGTAATTGCCTTACTTTATCACTAAGCGGTAGCGATAAACATAGAAGTAATAATTGGCGAGACGACAATGATGCTTCGATGGAGATCAAGGTGTCAAGCTGGTGACGATGGTGATCATGACGATGCTTTGGAGATGCAGATCAAAGGCACACGATGATGATGGCCATATCATACCACTTATATTGATTGCATGTGATGTTTATCCTTTATGCATCTTATTTTGCTTAGTTCGGCGGTAGCATTATAAGATGAACTCTCACTAAATTTCAAGGTATAGGTGTTCTCCTTGAGTATGCACCCTTGCTATAGTTCGTCGTGCCAAGACACCACGTGATGATCGGGTGTGATAAGCCCTACATTCACATACAACAGGTGCAAGCCAGTTTTGCACACGCAGAATACTCGGGTTAAACTTGACGAGCCTAGCATATGCAGATATGGCCTCGGAACACTGAGACCTAAAGGTTGACATGAATCATATAGTAGATATGATCAACATAGTGATGTTCACCATTGAAAACAACTTCAGCTCATGTGATGATCGGACATGGTTTAGTTGATATGGATCACGTGATCACTAAGATGATTAGAGAGATGTCTATCTAAGTGGGACTTCTTAAGTAATTTGATTAATTGAACTTTAATTTATCATGAACTTAGTACCTGATAGTATTTTGCATGCCTATGTTGTTTTAGATAGATGGCCCGTGTTGTTGTTCCGTTGAATTTTAATGCGTTCCTACAGAAAGCTAAGTTCAAAGATGATGGTAGCAACTACACGGGCTGGGTCCGTAACTTGAGGATTATCCTCAATGCTGCACATAAGAATTACATCCTGGAAGCGCCGCTATGTGACAAACCCGCTGCAGGAGCAACGCTAGATGTTATGAACACCTGGTAGAGCAAAGCTGATGACTACTTGATGGTTCAGTGTGCCATGCTTTACGGATTAGAACCAGGACTTCAACGACGTTTTGAACGTCATCGAGCATATGAGATGTTCCAGTAGTTGAAGTTAATATTTCAAGCAAATGCCTGAATTGAGAGATATGCAGTCTCCAATAAGTTCTACAGCTGCAAGATGGAAGAGAATAGTTCTGTCGGTGAACATATACTCAGAATATCTGGGTACCACAACCACTTGACTCAGCTGGGAGTTAATCTTCCTGATCATAGTGTCATTGACGGAGTTCTTCAATCACTGCCACCAAGCTACAAGAGCTTCGTGATGAACTATAATATGCAAGGGATGGATAAGACGATTCCTGAGCTCTTCGCAATGCTAAAGGTTGCGGAGGTAGAAATTAAGAAGGAGCATCAAGTGTTGATGGTCAAGAAGACCACCAGTTTCAAGAAAAAAGGTAAAGGGAAGAAGGGGAACTTCAAGAAGAACAGCAAGCCAGTTGCTGCTCAAGTGAAGAAACCCAAGTCTGGACCTTAGCCTGAGACTGAGTGCTTCTAGTGCAAAGGGACTGGTCACTGGAAGTGGAACTGTCCCAAGTATTTGGCGGAGAAGAAGGATGGCAAAGTGAAAGGTATATTTGATATACATGTTATTGATGTGTACCTTACTAATGCTCGCAGTAGTGCCTGGGTATTTGATACTGGTTCAGTTGCTAACATTTGCAACTCGAAACAGGGGCTACAGATTAAGCGAAGATTGGTTAAGGACGAGGTGACGATGCGCGTAGGAAATGGTTCCAAAGTCGATGTGATCGCCATCAGCACGCTGCCTCTACATCTACCTTTGGGATTAGTTTTAGACATAAATAATTGCTATTTGGTGCCACCGTTGAGCATGAACATTATATATGGATCTTGTTTAATGCGAGACGGTTATCCATTTAAATTAGAGGATAATGGTTGTTCTATTTATATGAGTAATATCTTTTATGGTCATGCACCCTTGATGAGTGGTCTATTTTTACTAAATCTTGATAGTAGTGATACACATGTTCATAGTATTGAAGCCAAAAGATGCAAAGTTAATAATGATAGTGCAACTTATTTGTGGCACTGCCGTTTAGGTCATATTGGTGTAAAGCGCATGAAGAAACTCCATGCTGATGGACTTTTCGAATCACTTGATGCTTGCGAACCATGCCTCATGGGCAAGATGACTAAGACTCCGTTCTCCAGAACAATGGAGTGAGCAACTGACTTATTAGAAATAATACATACTGATGTATGCGATCCGATAAGTGTTGAGGCTCGCGGCGGGTATCATTATTTTCTGACCTTCATAGATGATTTGAGCAGATATGGGTATATCTACTTAATGAAACATAAGTCTGAAACATTTGAAAAGTTCAAAGAATTTCAGAGTGAAGTGGAAAATCTTCGTAACAAGAAAATAAAGTTTCTACGATCTGATCGCGGAGGCGAATATTTGAGTTACGAGTTTGGTCTTCAACTAAAACAATGTGGAATAGTTTCACAAATTCATGCCACCTGGAACACCACAACATAATGGTGTGTCCGAACGTTGTAATTGTACTTTATTGGATATGGTGCGATCTATGATGTCTCTTACCGATTTACCACTATCGTTTTGGGGTTATGCATTAGAGACAGTTGCATTCACGTTAAATAGGGCACCATCTAAATCCGTTGAGATGACACCGTATGAACTATGTTTTGGCAAGAAACCAAAGCTGTCATTTCTTAAAGTTTGGGGCTGCGATGCTTATGTGAAAAAGTTTCAACCCGATGAGCTCGAACCCAAATCAGAGAAATGTGTCTTCATAGAATACCCAAAGGAAACTGTTGGGTACACCTTCTATCACAGATCTAAAGGCAAGATCTTTGTTGCTAAAAGTGGATCCTTTCTAGAGAAGGAGTTTCTCTCGAAAGAAGTGAGTGGGAGGAATATAGAACTTGATGAGGTAATTGTACCTTCTCCCGAATTGGAAAGTAGTTCATCATAGAAATCAGTTCTAGTGATTCCTACGCCAATTAGTGAGGAAGCTAATGATTATGATCATGAAACTTCAGATCAAGTTACTACCGAACCTCATAGGTCAACTAGAGTATGGTCTGCACCTGAGTGGTACGGTAATCCTTTCTGGAAGTCATGTTACTAGACCATGACGAACCTACAAACTATGAGGAAGCGATGATGAGCCCACATTCCGAAAAATGGCTTGAGGCCATTAAATCTGAGATGGGATCCATGTATGAGAACAAAGTATGGACTTTGATTGACTTGCTCGATGATTGATGAGTCATTGAGAATAAATGGATCTTCAAGAGGAAGACGGACGCTGATAGTAGTGTTACTATCTACAAAGCTTGAATTGTCGCAAAATGTTTTCGACAAGATCAAGGTGTTGACTACGATGAGATTTCCTCACTCGTATCGATGCTTAAAAGTCTGTCCGAATCATGTTAGCAGTTGCCGCATTTTATGAAATCTGGCAAATGGATGTCAAAACTGCATTCCTTAATGGATTTCTTAAAGAAGAAGTTGTATATGATGCAACCAGAAGGTTTTGTCGATACTAAAGGTGCTAACAAAGTGAGCAAGCTCCAGCGATCCATCTATGGACTGGTGCAAGCATCTCAGAGTTGGAATATATGCTTTGATAAAGTGATCAGAGCATATGGTTTTATACAGACTTGCAGTGAAGCCTGTATTTACAAGAAAGTGAGTGGGAGGACTACAACATTTTTGATAAGTATATGTGAATGACATATTGTTGATCAGAAATAATGTAGAATTTTCTGGAAAGCATAAAGGAGTGTTTGAAAAGAGTTTTCCAAAGAAAGACCTCGATGAAGCTGCTTACACATTAAGCATCAAGATCTATAGAGATAGATCAAGATGCTTGATAAGTTTTTTCAATGAGTACATACCTTGACAAGATTTTGAAGTAGTTCAAAATGGAACAGTCAAAGAAGGAGTTCTTGCCTATGTTGCAAGGTGTGAAGTTGCGTAAAGACTCAAAACCCAACCACAACAGAAAATAGAAAGAGAAGGAAAAGTCATTCCCTATGCCTCAGTCATAGGTTCTATAAAGTATGCTATGCTGTTTACCAGTCCTATTGTATACCTTAGCATGATTCTGGCAAGGGAGTGCAATAGTGATCTAGGAGTAGATCACTGGGCAGCGGTCAAAATTATCCTTAGAGGACTAAGGAAATATTTCTCGGTTATGGAGGTGATAAAAGAGTTCGTCGTAAAGAGTTACGTCGATGCAAGCTTTTTACATCGATCTAGATGACTCTAAGTCTCGATCTGGATACATATTGAAAGTGGGAGCAATTAGCTAGAGTAGCTCCGTGCAAAGCATTGTAGACATAGAAATTTGCGAAATACATACGGATCTGAATGTTGCAGACCCATAAACTAAACTTCTCTCACAAGCAAAACATGATCACTCTTTGGGTGTTAATCACATAGCGATGTGAACTAGATTATTGACTCTAGTAAACCCTTTGGGTATTAGTCACATGGAGATGTGAACTAATCACATAAAGATGTGAACTAGATTATTGACTCTAGTGCAAGTGGGAGACTGAAGGAAATATGCCCTAGAGGCAATAATAAAGTTATTATTTATTTCCTTGTATGATGATAAATGTTTATTATTCATGCTAGAATTGTATTAACCATAAACCTAGTACATGTGTGAATACATAGACAAACAGAGTGTCACTAGTATGCCTCTACTTGACTAGCTCGTTGAATCAAAGATGGTTAAGTTTCCTAGCCATAGACATGATTTGTCATTTGATTAACGGGATCACATCAATAGAGAATGATGTGTTTGACTTGACCCATTCTGTTAGCTTATCACAATGATCATTTAGTTTATTGCTACTGCTTTCTTCATGACTTATACATGTTCCTCAGACTATGAGATTATGCAACTCCTGAATACCGGAGGAACACTTTGTGTGCTACCAAACGTCACAACGTAACTGGGTGATTATAAAGGTGCTCTACAGGTGTCTCCGATGGTACTTGTTGAGTTGGATAGATCGAGATTAGGATTTGTCACTCCGATTGTCGGAGACGTATCTCTGGGCCCTATCGTTAATGCATATCACTATAAGCCTGGCAAGAAATGTGACTAATGAGTTAGTTGCGGGATGATGCATTACGGAACGAGTAAAGAGACTTGCCGGTAACGAGATTGAACTAGGTATTGAGATACCGATGATCGAATCTCGGGCAAGTAACATACCGATGACAAAGGGAACAACGTATGTTGTTATGCGGTTTGACCGATAAAGATTTTCGTAGAATATGTAGGAACCAATATGAGCATCCAGGTTTCTCTATTTGTTATTGACCGTAGATGAGTCTCGGTCATGTCTACATAGTTCTCGAACCCGTAGGGTCCGCACGCTTAACGTTCGGTAACGATCAGTATTACGAGTTTATGTGTTCTGATGTACCGAAGGTTGTTCGGAGTCCCGGATGAGACCAGGGACATGACGAGGAGTCTCGAAATGTTCGAGATGTAAAGTTCTATATATTGGAAGGCTATATTCGGACATCGGAAAGGTTCTGAGTGGTTCGGGTATTTATCGGAGTACCGAAGAGTTACGGGAATTCGCTTGGGAGTGTAATGGGCCTATTGGGCCTTAGTGGAGAAGAGGAGGGGCGGCCAGGGCAGGCCGCGCGCCCCCTCCCCTCTAGTCCGAATTGGACAAGGAGGGGGGGCGACGCCCCCATTTCCTCCCCCTCTCTCCTCCTTCCCTCTCTCCTCCTACTCTTGGAAGGGTTGGAGTCCTACTCCCGGTGGACTCCCCTTGGGGCGCGCCTAGGAGGGCCGGCCTCTTCCCCTCCTCCACTTCTTTATATATGGAGGAGGGGGGCACCCCATAGACACACAAGTTGATCATTGATCTTTTAGCCGTGTGCGGTGGCCCCCTCCACCATAATCCACCTCGGTCATATCGTAGCGGTGCTTAGGCGAAGCCCTGCGTCGGTAACTTCATCAACACCGTCATCACGCCGTCGTGCTGACGAAACTATCCAAGGAAGCTCTACTGGATCGTGAGTTCGTGGGACGTCACTGTGCTGAATGTGTGTAGATCGCGGAGGTGCCGTACGTTCGGTACTAGGATCGGTCGATCGTGAAGACGTACGACTACATCAACCGCGTTATCATAACGCTTCCGCTTACGATCTATGAGGGTACGTAGACGACACTCTCCCCTCTCGTTGTTATGCATCACCATGATCTTGTGTGTGCATAGGAACTTTTTTGAAATTACCGCGTTCCCCAACAAGGGGCACTATGATCGTACTTAAGCATTGGGTGTAGCTAATATGCGAGTGTGTTTCATGAATGGATTAATGATTGAGCATAATGGGCGAGGGATAATTTGCTTTAGTGTTGATATTTTGAAAGACATGGTTGCTTGTTGATATGCTTGAGTATTGAAATCTTCATGTCAAAACTTAACTATTGCTTTGAATCATATAAAAGTCCAAATGTCCATGCTACAAAGAAAAGGATATGTGATTAACATGTTAGGCAGCATTCCACATCAAAAATTCCGTTTTATCATTTACCTACTCGAGGACGAGCAGGAGTTAAGCTTGGGGATGATGATACGTATCCAATGTATCTGTAATTTTTGATTGTTCCATGCTGTTATATTATCATTCTTGGATGTTTTATCATTATTTTATAGCAACTTTATATCATGTTTTGGGACTAACCTATTGACATAGTGCCCAGTGCCAGTTGCTGTTTTTTGCTTGTTTTTTTACTTCGCAGAAAATCAATACAAAACGGAGTCAAAACGCAACGAAACATTTTGGAGAATTTTTTGGGGCTAGAAGACACATGATGGGCCAAAGAAGTACCAGAGGGGTGTCCCGAGGGGGGCACAACCCACCTGGGCGCGCCCTGGCGGGTTGTGCCCACCTTGGTGGCCTCCTGCACCGCCTCTTTGCTCCATAAATTCTCCAATATTCCAAAAACCCTAGGGGAGTCAACGAAACACAATTGCAGCCGCCGCAAGTTCCAAAAACCACATATCCAGTCTAGACACCATCACCGAGGGGTTCATCATCCTCATTGGTGCCTCTCCGATGACGCGTGAGTAGTTCATTGTAGACCTACGAGTCCGTAGTTAGTAGCTAGATGGCTTCCTCTCTCTCTCTCTCTCTCTTTTGATTCTCAATACAATGGTCTCTTAGAGATCTATTTGATGTAACTCTTTTTGCGATGTGTTTGTTGGGATCCGATAAACTTTGAGTTTATGACTAGATCTATGTTTTTATCCATGAAAGTTATTTGAGTCTTTTGATCTCTTATATGCATGATTACTTATAGCCTCGTATTTCTTCTTCGAATCTTTGGTTTAGTTAGGCCGACTAGATCGATTTTTCTTGCCATGGGAAGAGGTGCTTTGTGATGGGTTCGATCTTACGGTGCTCAATCCCAGTGAGAGAAGGGGAAATGACACGTATGTATCGTTGCTATCAAGGATAAAAATATGGGGTCTATTCCTACATGAATAGATCTTGTCTACATCATGTCATCGTTCTTATTGCATTACTCTGTTTCTCCATGACTTAATACACTACATGCATGCTAGATAGCGGTCGATGTGTGGAGTAATAGTAGTAGTGTTGGAAATATGCCCTAAAGGCAATAATAAAAATGGTTATTATTGTATTTCCTTGTTCATGATAATTGTCTATTGTTCATGCTATAATGGTATTAACCAGAAACCATAATACATGTGTGAATACATAGACCACAACATGTCCCTAGTAAGCCTCTAGTTGACTAGCTCATTGATCAATAGATGGTTACGGTTTCCTGACCATGGACATTGGATGTCATTGATAACGGGATCACATCATTAGGAGAATGATGTGACGGACAAGACCCAATCCTAAGCCTAGCACAAGATCATATAGTTCATCTGCTAAAGCTTTTCTAATGTCAAGTATCATTTCCTTAGACCATGAGATTGTGCAACTCTCGGATACCGTATGAATGCTTTGGGTGTACCAAACGTCACAATGTAACTAGGTGGCTATAAAGGTGCACTATGGGTATCTCCGAAAGTGTCTGTTGGGTTGGCACGAATCGAGACTGGGATTCGTCACTCCGTGTAAACGGAGAGGTATCTCTGGTCCCACTCGGTAGGACATCATCATAATGTGCACAGTGTGACCAAGGAGTTGATCACGGGATGATGTGTTACAGAACGATTAAAGAGACTTGCTGGTAATGAGATTGAACAAGGTATCGGGATACCGACGATCGAATCTCGGGCAAGTACTATACCGGTAGACAAAGGGAATTGTATACGGGATTGATTGAATCCTCGACATCATGGTTCATCCGATGAGATCATCGTGGAGCATGTGGGAGCCAACATGGGTATCCGGATCCCGCTGTTGGTTATTGGCCGGAGAGTTGTCTCTGTCATGTCTACGTGTCTCCCGAACCCGTAGGGTCTACACTCTTAAGGTTCGGTGACGCTAGAGTTGTAGAGATATTAGTATGCGGTTAACTGAAAGTTGTTCGGAGTCCCGGATGAGATCCCGGACGTCACGAGGAGTTCCGGAATGGTCCGGAGGTAAAGATATATATATATATATAGGAAGTCCAGTTTCGGCCACCGGGAGAGTTTCGGGGTCACCGGTATTGTACCGGGACCACCGGAAGGGTCCCGGGGGTCCACCGGGTGGGGCCACCTGTCCCGGAGGGCCCCATGGGCTGAAGTGACGTGGGAACCAGCCCCTGGTGGGCTGGTGCGCCCCCTTGGGCCTCCCTTGCACCTAGGGTTGGAAACCCTAAAGGGGTGGGGGCGCCTCCACCTGGCTTGGGGGCCAAGCCACCCCCTAGGCCGCCGCCCCTCCAATTAGATGGGATCTCTAGGGGCCGGCGCCCCCCAAGGGCCCCTATATATAGTGGAGGGGAGGGAGGGCAGCATCACCCTAAGCCCCGGCGCCTCCCTCCCTCCCGTGACACCTCTTCCTCCCCGCCTGCGCTTGGCGAAGCCCTGCCGGGATCCCGCTACTTCCACCACCACGCTGTCGTGCTGCTGGATCTCCATCAACTTCTCCTCCCCCCTTTCTGGATCAAGAAGGAGGAGACGTATCCGCTCCGTATGTGTGTTGAACGCGGAGGTGCCGTCCGTTCGGCGCTAGGATCATCGGTGATTTGGATCACGATGAGTACGACTCCATCAACCCCGTTCTCTTGAACGCTTCCGCTTAGCGATCTACAAGGGTATGTAGATGCACTCCCCTTCCCCTCATTGCTAGATTACTCCATAGATTGATCTTGGTGATGCGTAGAAAATTTTAAATTTCTGCTACGATCCCCAACAGTGGCATCATGAGCTAGGTCTATGTGTAGATTCTATGCACGAGTAGAACACAAAGTAGTTCTGGGCGATGATTTGTTCAATTTGCTTGTCGTTACTAGTCTTATCTTGATTCGGCAGCATTGTGGGATGAAGCGGCCCGGACCGACCTTACACTTACACTTACGTGAGACAGGTTCCACCGACTGACATGCACTTGATGCATAAGGTGGCTGGCGGGTGTCTGTCTCTCCCACTTTAGTCGGATCGGATTCGATGAAAAGGGTCCTTATGAAGGGTAAATAACAATTGGCATATCACCGTTGTGGTTTTGCGTAGGTAAGAAACGTTCTTGCTAGATACCCATAGCAGCCACGTAAAACTTGCAACAACAATTAGAGGACGTCTAACTTATTTTTGCAGGGTATGCTATGTGATATGATATGGCCAAAAGGATGTGATGAATGATATATGTGATGTATGATATTGATCATGTTCTTTTAATAGGAATCACGACTTGCATGTCAATGAGTATGACAACCGGCAGGAGCCATAGGAGTTGTCTTAATTTATTTATGACCTGCGTGTCAATGAAAATGCCATGTAATTACTTTACTTTATTGCTAACCGTTAGCCATAGTAGTAGAAGTAATAGTTGGCGAGGCAACTTCATGAAGACACGATGATGGATATCATGGTGTCATGCCGGTGATGATGGTGTTCATGCCGCGCCTCGAAGATGGAGATGAAAGGCGCAAGATGATATTGGCCATATCATGTCACTTTATGATTTGCATGTGATGTTTGTCATGTTTACATCTTATTTGCTTAGAACGACGGTAGCATAAATAAGATGATCCCTCGCAATAATTTCAAGAAAGTGTTCCCCCTAACTGTGCACCGTTGCTAAGGTCCGTTGTTCCGAAGCACCACGTGATGATCGGGTGTGATAGGTTCTAACGTTCGCATACAACGGGTGTAAGCCAGATTTACACACGCAATACACTTCGGTTAACTTGACGAGCCTAGCATGTACAGACATGGCCTCGGAACACGGAAGACCGAAAGGTCGAACATGAGTCGTATAGTGGATACGATCAACATAAAGATGTTCACCGATGATGACTAGTCCGTCTCACGTGATGATCGGACACGGCCTAGTTGACTTGGATGATGTATCACTTAGATGACTAGAGGTATGTCTATCTAAGTGGGAGTTCATTGAATAATTTGATTAGATGAACTTAATTATCATGAACATAGTTAAAAGGTCTTTGCAAATTATGTCGTAGCTCACGCTTTGGTTCTACTGTTTTAGATATGTTCCTAGAGAAAATTTAGTTGAGAGTTGACAGTAGCAATCATGCGGACTGGGTCCGTGAACTGATGATTGTCCTCATTGCTGCACAGAAGGGTTATGTCCTTAATGCACCGCTCAGTGTGTTGAACTTCGAGCATCGTCTGTAGATGTTGGGAAACATCTGACATACACGTTTTGATGACTACGTGATAGTTCAGTATGTAATACTAACGGTTTAGAATTGTGGCACCAAAGACGTTTTTGAAACGTCGCAGAACATATGAGATGTTCCAAAGACTGAAATTGGAATTTCAGACTAGTGCCCACGTCAAAAGGTATGAGACCTCTGACAAGTTTCTTAAGCCTACAAACTAAGGGAGAAAAACTCAATCATTGAACATGTGCTCAGATTGTCTGAGTACTGCAATCGCTTGAATCGAGTGGGAGTTAATCTTCCAGATGAGATAGTGATGGTTCTCCATAGTCACTGCCACCAAGCTATTGGAGCTTCGTGATGAACTATAACATATCAGGGATAGACATGATGATCCTTGAGCAACTCGCGATGTTTGACACCGCGAAAGTAGAAATCAAGTAGGAGCATCAATTGTTGATGGTTAAACCACTAGTTTCAAGAAGGGCAAGAGAAAGAAGGGATACTTCATGAGACGGCAAATCAGTTGCTGCTCTAGTGAAGAAACCCAAGGTTGAACCCAACCCGAGACTAAGTGCTTCTATAATGAGGGGAACGGTCACTGAAGCAGAACTACCCTAGATACTTGGTAGATGAGAAGGCTGTGGCAGGGTCGACAGAAGTATTTTGGATATACGTCATATTATTGTGTACTTTACTAGTACTCCTAGTAGCACCAGGGTAATAAATACTGGTTCGGTTGCTAAGCGTTAGTAACTCGAAATAAAAGGCTGCGGAGACTAGCTAAAGGTGAGATGACGATATGTGTTGGAAATGTTTCCAAGGCTGCGGAGACTTGCTGCAATTTTTTGTTATTTATTTTATCTCGCGTTCCTGCAAGATCTATTTATCCAATATACTACAATTTTATCTATCTTTTTACCCGGGAGGGATTGACAACCCCTCTTTTACATCGGGTTGCAAGTATTTGTTCTTTGTGTGCATGTACCGTCCATGTAGTGGTGTTATGTGAACGACGACTGCATGACACTTCACCATTGTTTGGGCCTATGGGAAGGCACTGGGAAGTAATAAGTAGATGATGGGTTGCTAGAGTGACAGAAGCTTAAACCCTAGTTTATGCGTTGCTTCATAAGGGGCTGATTTGGATCCATATGTTTCATGCTATGGTTAGGTTTACCTTAATTCTTCTTTCATAGTTGCGGATGCTTGCGAGGGGGGTTAATCATAAGTGGGATGCTTGTCCAAGGAAGGGCAGTACCCAAGCACCGGTCCACCCACATATCAAATTATGAAAGTAACGAACATGAATCATATAAGCATGATGAAAACTAGCTTGACGATAATTCCCATGTGTCCTCGGGAGCGCTTTCCTTTATATAAGAGTTTGTCCAGGCTTGTCCTTTGCTACAAAAATGATTGGGCCACCTTGCTGCACCTTGTTTACTTTTGTCACTTGTTACCCGCTACGAATTACCTTATCATAAAACTATCTGTTACCATAATTTCAGTGCTTGCAGAGAATACCTTACTGAAAACCGCTTGTCATTTCCTTCTGCTCCTCATTGGGTTTGACACTCTTACTTATCGAAAGGACTATGATAGATCCCCTATACTTGTGGGTCATCAAGACTCTTTTCTGGCGTCGTTGCCAGGGAGTGAAGCACCTCTGGTAGGTGGAATTTGGTAAGGAAAAATTTATATAGTGTGCTGAAACTTACTGTCACTTGTTACTATGGAAAATAATCCTTTGAGGGGCTTGTTCGGGGTATCTTCACCCCGAACAGTAGAGCAAAGAGTTGCTCCTCAACCTACTGAGCCTACTGAAAATGTTTACTTTGAAATTCCTTCGGGTATGATAGAGAAACTGCTAGCTAACCCTTTTACAGGAGATGGAACATTACATCCCGATATGCACCTAATCTATGTGGATGAAGTTTGTGGATTATTTAAGCTTGCATGTATACCTGAGGATGTTATCAATAAAAAGGTATTCCCTTTATCTTTGAAGGGAAAGGCATTGACATGGTTTAGGCTATCTGATGACATTAGATCATGGAACTACAACCGACTGAAATTGGAATTTCATCAGAAGTTTTATCCTATGCATCTGGTTCATCGTGATTGTAATTATATATATAATGTTTGGCCTCGCGAAGGAGAAAGTATCGCTCAAGCTTGGGGAGGCTTAAGTCAATGTTATATTCAAGCCCCAATATGAGCTCTCAAGAGAAATTACCATTCAATTTTTTTATGCTCGGCTTTCTCTCAATAATCGCTCCATGCTTGATACTTCTTGTACTGGTTCTTTTATGATGAAGACTACTGAATTTAGATGGGATTTATTGGAAAGAATTCAACGCAACTCTGAAGATTGGGAACTCGACGAAGGTAAGGAGTTAGGTATAACACCTAAGTTTGATTGTGTTAAATCTTTTATGGATACCGATGCTTTTCGTGAATTTAGCACTAAATGTGGACTTGACTCTGAGATAGTAGCTTCTTTCTGCGAATCATTTGCTACTCATGTTGATCTCCCTAAGGAGAAGTGGTTTAAATATCATCCTCCCATTGAAGTAAAAGTAGTTGAACCTATTAAAGTTGAAGAAAAGACTATCACTTATAATGTTGATCCTATTGTTCCTACCGCTTATATTGAGAAACCACCTTTCCCTGTTAGAATAAAGGATCATGCTAAAGCTTCAATTGTTGTTCATAAGAGTAATGCTAGAACACCTACACCCTCTGAGCAAATTAAAGTTGAAACTAGTATTGCTATGGTTAAGGATCTCTTGGTTGATAATATTGATGGGCATGTTATTTACTTCTGTGATGAAGTTGCTAGAATTGCTAGACCCGATACTAAAAATAAACATAAACATGTTGTTGGCATGCATGTTGTTTCTGTTAAAATAGGAGATCACTGTTATCATGGCTTATGTGATATGTGTGCTAGTATCAGTGCAATACCTTATACTTTATATAAAGAAATTATGCATGATATTGCACCTGCTAAGATAGAAGATATTGATGTTAATATTAAGCTTGCCAATAGAGATACTATTTCACCAGTTGAGATTGTTAGAGATGTTGAAGTCTCGTGTGGGAAAATTAAATATCCTACCGATTTTCTTGTTATTTCTTCCCCACAAGATGACTTTTGTCCCACTATATTTGGTAGACCCTTCTTGAATACTGTTAATGCTAAGATAGACCGCGAAAAGGATATTGTTACTATTGGTTTAGGGGATATGTCTCATGATTTTAATTTTGCTAAATTTCGTAGACAACCCCATGATAAAGAATTGCCTAGTAAAGATGAAATTATTGGTCTTGCTTCTATTACCGTGCCTCCTAATGATCCTTTAGAACAATATTTGCTAGACCATGAAAATGATATGTTTATGAATAAAAGAAGGGAAATAGATGAAGTATTATTTAAACAGGGACCTGTTTTGAAACACAACTTGCCTGTTGAAATTCTAGGGGATCCTCCTCCACCTAAGGGTGATCCCGTATTTGAGCTTAAACCATTACCTCATACTCTTAAATATGCTTATCTTGATGAAAAGAAGATATATCCTATTATTATTAATGCTAACCTTTCAGAGCAGGAAGAAGAGAAATTATTGAAAACTCTGAAGAAGCACCATGCTGCTATTGGATATACTCTTGATGATCTTAAGGGCATTAGTCCCACTCTATGCCAGCAAAAAATAAGATTGGAGAAAGACGTTAAATCGGTTGTTGATCACCAACGACGGTTAAATCCTAAGATGAAAGAAGTGGTAAGAAATGAAATACTAAAGCTTCTAGAGGCAGGTGTAATTTATCCTGCTGCTGATAGTCAGTGGGTAAGTCCTGTCCATTGTGTCCCTAAGAAGGGAGGTATTACTATTGTTCCTGATGATAAAGATGAATTGATCCCACAAAGAATTGTTACATGTTATAGAATGGTAATTTACTTCCGCAAATTAAATAAAGCTACTAGAAAGGATCATTACCCTTTACCTTTTATTGATCAAATGCTAGAAAGATTATCCAAACATACACATTTTTGCTTTCTAGACGGTTATTCTGGTTTCTCTCAAATACATGTGTCAAAAGAGGATCAGTAAAAGACCACTTTTACTTGCCCTTTCGGTACCTTTTCTTATAGATGTATGCCTTTTGGTTTATGCAATGCACCTGCTATCTTTCGAAGATGTATGACTACTATATTCTCTGACTTTTGTTAAAAGATTGCTGAGGTTTTTATGGATGATTTCTCCGTGTATGGAACTTCTTTTGATGATTTCTTAAGCAACCTGATCAAGTTTTGCAGAGATGTGATGAAACTAATCTTGTCTTGAATTGGGAGAAGTGCCACTTTATGGTTAATGAAGGTATTGTCCTGGGGCCTAAAATTTCTAAAAGAGGTATTGAAGTTGATAAAGCTAAAGTTGATGCTATTGAAAAGATGTCGTGTCCTAAGGACATTAAAGGTATAAGAAGTTTCCTTGGTCATGCCGATTTTTATAGGAGGTTCATTAAAGACTTCTCAAAAAATTCTAGGCCTCTGACTAATCTCTTACAAAAAGATGTTCCTTTTGTCTTTGATGATGATTGTGTAGAAGCATTTGAAATACTTAAGAAAGCCTTGATTTCTGCACCTATTGTTCAGCCACCTGATTGGAATTTACCCTTTGAAATTATGTGTGATGCTAGTGATTATGCTGTAGGTGTTATTCTAGGACAAAGAGTTGATAAGAAATTAAATGTTATCCAATATGCTAGTAAAACTCTAGATAGTGCCCAGAGAAATTATGTTACTACTGAAAAAGAATTTATAGCAGTTGTATTTGCTTGTGATAAGTTCAGACCTTATATTGTTGATTCTAAAGTAATCGTTCACACTGATCATTCTGCTATTAAATATATTATGGAAAAGAAAGATGTTAAACCCAGACTTATTAGATGGGTTCTCTTGCTACAAGAATTTGATTGGCATATTATTGATTGAAAGGGAGCTGAGAACCCCGTTGCAGACAACTTATCTAGGTTAGAGAATGTTCTTGATGACCCACTACCTATTGATGATAGCTTTCCTAATGAACAATTAGTTGTCATAAATGCTTCTCGCACTGCTCCATGGTATGCTGATTATGCTAATTACATTGTCGCTAAATTTATACCACCTAGTTTCACATACCAGCAAAAGAAAAAGGTTTTCTATGATTTAAGACATTACTTCTGGGATGACCCTCACCTTTATAAAGTTGTAGGTGGTGTTATTAGACGTTGTGTGCCTGAGCATGAACAGGAACAGATCGTACGCAAGTGTCACTCTGAGGCTTGTGGAGGACACCACGCTGGAGATAGAACTGCACATAAGGTATTGCAATCCGGTTTTTATTGGCCTACTCTTTTCAATGATGCCCGTAAGTTTGTCTTGTATTGTGATGAATGCCAAAGAATTGGTAATATTAGTAGACGTCAAGAAATGCCTATGAACTATTCACTTGTTGTTGAACCATTTGATGTTTGGGGCTTTGATTATATGGGACCGTTTCCTTCCTCTAATGGGTATACATATATTTTAGTTGTTGTTGATTACGTTACTAAGTGGGTAGAAGCTATTCCAACTAGTAGTGCTGATCATAACACCTCTATTAAGATGCTTAAAGAAGTTATTTTTCCGAGGTTTGGAGTCCCTAGATACTTAATGACTGATGGTGGTTCACATTTTATTCATGGTGCTTTCCATAAAATGCTTGCTAAGTATGATGTTAATCATAGAATTGCATCTCCATACCACCCACAGTCTAGTGGTCAAGTAGAACTGAGTAATAGAGAGATAAAATTAATTTGCAAAAGATTGTTAATAGATCTAGAAAGAATTGGTCCAAGAAACTTGATGATGCATTATGGGCCTAGAGAACTGCATATAAAAATCCTATGGGTATGTCTACATATAAAATGATTATGGAAAAGCATGTCACTTACCTCTCAAACTAGAACATAAGGCATATTGGGCCATTAACGAGCACAATTATGATTTCAAACTTGCCGTGAGAAGAGACTATTTGACATTAGCTCACTTGATGAGTGGAGAACCCATGCCTATAAGAATGCCAAATTGTTTAAACAAAAAGTTAAAAATGGCATGACAAAAGGATACAAAAGCGCGAGTTTAATGTAGGTGATTATCTTTTGTTATACAACTCTCGTTTAAGATTTTTTTCAGGAAAACTCCTCTCTAAATGGGAAGGTCCTTACGTTATCGAGGAGGTCTATCGTTCCGGTGCCATAAAAATCAACAACTTCGAAGGCACAAATCCGAAGGTGGTGAACGGTCAAAGAATCAAACATTATATCTCAGGTAATCCCATAAATGTTGAAACCAATGTTATTGATACCGTAACCTCGGAGGAGTACATAAGGGACACTTTCCAGAATGTTTCAGACTCTGAAAAGGAATAGGTAAGTGGTACGGTTAGTAAACCGACTCCAAAATAGTTCTAATAGCATTTTTTCTCCGTTTTGGAATATTTAAGAAAATAGGAAAATAAGAATTAGTCCGAAAGGGACATGAGGCATCCACGATGGTGGAGGGCGCGCCCCCTGCCTCGTGGGCACCTCATGTGCCCTCCGGACTCCATTTTCTTGCATGATACTTCTTTTGGTCGGAAAAAATTCATTATATAATCTCCTAAAGGTTTTGACCACCGTGCCATGACACAATCCTATGTTTTTGTTTTGAGTTATTTCTACCACAGATTAGAGCAATATGTCATCCCAGGATTTGGAGGGAGAAAGCTATGTGGCTGATTACCTTGCAGACCCTAAGGTCTACGGGGACTTGGAGCATTGTGGTTGGACCACGGAGGAAGAAGAAGACTATGATCCTAGGGGAAAGGAGGAGACGAGCTCAGATGAAGATGAAGTCCCATTACCTCAACCTGGGGACATGCATGTGGAGTTCAAAAAGTCAAGCCTCCCTGATAGAGCAAAGATACCTAAGATCAAGTTTATCCCTTTTCGCCTCTTGCAGGAGAACAAAATAGGAACTATGCAAAAAGATATTAAGCCTTAAGCAGGAGATCGATGACCTAAGGGAGCAAAATTCCATCTTCAAGCACAAATTAAGGAAGAAGCCTACGTCATCAACAACTCCATCATCACCACCTCCGAAGAAAGAGACATAAATACATGGGTATGGGCACTCCCCTTGGCGACTGCCAAGCTTGGGGGAGGTGCCCGGTATCGTATCACCATCACACTTCTATCTTTACCGTTTTTCTTAGTTCAATCCTTTTGGTTATATCTTGATCTAGTAGAATAAAGTATAGTATGATCTAGCTTTCAGTTTTTGTGTTGATCCTTATCTATGTAATCGAGTTTGTGAGCTATATATAATAAATATTAGTCTTGAGTCGAGGGCTTTCTTATCTTGATATGATCTTGAGGGAATAAAAGAAAAAAAATAAAAAAAGTAATAAAGAGATCATATTGATCTTATGGAGAGTAATGACTTCACATATAAAGAGTATGATGGATAAAAGTTGTTGAGAGTTGAAAAACATAGTTTTGGTCATCATTGCAATTAATAGGAAGTAATAAAGAAAGAGAGGTTTTCACATATAAATATACTATCTTGGACATCTTTTATGATTGTGAGCACTCATTAAAATATGACATGCTAAAAAGTTGATGTTGGACAAGGAAGACAACGTAATGGGTTATGTTTTCTTATATCCGAAATAAATTATATTGTCATGGATCATCCAACATGTTGAGCTTGCCTTTCCCCCTCATGCTAGCCAAATTCTTTGCACCAAGTAGAGATACTACTTGTGCTTCCAAATATCCTTAAACCCATTCTTGCCGAGAGTCCACCATATCTACCTATGGATTGAGTAAGATCATTCAAGTAAGTTGTCATTGTTGCAAGCAATAAAAATTGCTCTCTAAATATGTATGATCTATTAGTATGGAGAAAATATGCTTTATACGAGCTTGTGATATGGAAGAAATGAAAGCAACGGACTCCATAATAAAGGTCCCTATCACAAGTGGCAATATAAACTGATGTTCTTTTGCATTAAGATTTTGTGCATCCAACCATAAAAGCACATGACAACCTCTGCTTCTCTCTGAAAAGGGCCTATCTTTTATTTTTGTCTTATACCTTATACAAAAGTCATGGTGGTCTTCACCTTTCCTTTTTTACACTTTATCCTTTGGCAAGCACTGTGTGTTATATATATATATATATATATATATAATTGGATGTGGGTGAGGGAGTCCTGGATTAGGGGGTGTTCGGGTAGCCGGACTATACCTTCAGTCGGACTCCAGGACTATGAAGATACAAGATTGAAGACTTCGTCCCGTGTCCGGATGGGACTTTCCTTGGCGTGGAAGGCAAGCTTGGCGATGCGGATATTCAAGATCTCCTACCATTGTAACCGACTTTGTGTAACCCTAACCCTCTCCGGTGTCTATATAAACCGGAGGGTTTTAGTCCGTAGGACAAATTCATCATACAACAATCATACCATAGGCTAGCTTCTAGGGTTTAGCCTCCTTGATCTCGTGGTAGATCTACTCTTGTACTACCCATATCATCAATATTAATCAAGCAGGACGTAAGGTTTTACCTCCATCAAGAGGGCCCGAACCTGGGTAAAACATCGTGTTCCTTGCCTCCTGTTACCATCCGGCCTAGACGCACAGTTCGGGACCCCCTACCCGAGATCCGCCGGTTTTGACACCGACATTGGTGCTTTCATTGAGAGTTCCTCTGTGTCGTCGCTTTTAGGCCCAATGGCTCCTTCGATCATCAACAACAATGCAGTCCAGGGTAAGACTTTTCTCCCCGGACAGATCTTCGTCTTCGGTGGCTTCGCACTGCGAGCCAATTCGCTTGGCCACCTTGAGCAGATCGAAAGCTACGCCCTTGGCCATCAGGTCAGGTTTGGAAGCCTAAACTACATGGCCAACATCCGCGGGGACTTGATCTTTGACGGATTCGAGCCACAACCAAGCGCGCTGCACTGTCTCGATGGGCATGATATAGCTCTGCCGCCGATAGCACCTTGGAGGCCGCACACGCATCGGTTCCGACCATCGATTCGGAGCCTACTACGCCGATCGAGGATCAGCGATTGGACGCTGCCTCAGGGGCTGCGATCTCAGAGGCAATCGAGCCGAACTCCAGCCCCGCACTCCGCATGGCCCGTGACTCCGAGGAGCCGGATTCCTCTCCGAACTCCGAGCCCCCAGCGCCCCTGCCGATTGAATCCGATTGGGCGCCGATAATGGAGTTCACCGCCACAGACATCTTTTAGCACTCGCCCTTTGGTGACATCCTGAATTCTCTAAAGTCTCTCTCTTTATCAGGAGAGCCCTGGCCGGACTACGGTCAGCAAGGTTGGGATACGGACAATGAAGAAATTCAAAACCCACCCACCACCCACTTGGTAGTCACTGTCGACGACTTAACCGACATGCTTGACTTCGACTCCGAAGACATCGACGGCATGGACGACGATGCAGGAGACGAACAAGAACCAGCATCTGTACGGCGCTGGAAGGCCACCTCGTCATATGACATATATATGGTGGACACTCCAAAGGATGGAGATGGCGATGGAACAACGGGGGATGATACCTCTAAGAAACAGCCCAAGCGCCGGCGTCAGCGGCGCCGCTCTAAATCCCGCCAAAGCAAAAACGGTGATTCCGGCACGGGAGATAATACTACTCCGGATAGCGGCGAAGAACACCCCCTCCAGCAAGATTTAGCACAGGAGGACAGAGAAGCCAGCCCTCACGAGAGGGCGGCGGACCAAGAGGTTGAGGAAGATAATTATACGCCTCCCTCCGAAGACGAGGCAAGCCTCGACGACGACGAGTTCGTCGTGCCAGAGGATCTCGCCGAACAAGAGCGTTTTAAACGCAGGCTTATGGCCACGGCAAGCAGCCTCAAGAAAAAGCAGCAACAGCTTAGAGCTGATCAGGATTTGCTAGCTGACAGATGGACTGAAGTCCTTGCGGCCGAAGAGTATGAACTCGAACGCCCCTCCAAGAGTTACCCAAAGCGCAGGCTGCTACCCCGACTAGAGGAGGAAGCACCTACATCACTAGCGCATGACATGGCCGACCGGCCACCCCGTGGCTGCGACAGAGAGGCCTCTTGGCCCTCCGCTCAAGCCATGCCCCGACGTTGCGTCAAGCATACTAAGGCACGGGAAAATGCGCCCGACTCGCGCGACATACTGGAGGACAAGGCAAGGCAAACAAGATCGATCTACGGATCACGCAGGCGCCCCACGGCACGTGACGGTGATCGTCACTCCGGATGCAATAAATCCGGCCGGGCCGAACTCAACAGACAAAGCTCCTTCGAGCTGCGTCGTGATATAGCCCAATACAGAGGCGCCGCACACCCACTATGCTTCACAGATGAAGTAATGGATCATAAAATCCCTGAGGGCTTCAAACCCATAAACATCGAATCGTACGATGGCACAACAGATCCTGTGGTATGGATCGAGGATTATCTCCTTCATATCCACATGGCCCGCGGTGATGATCTACACGCCATCAAATACCTCCCACTCAAACTTAAGGGACTGGCCTGACATTGGCTAAACAGCTTGCCAGCAGACTCAATCGGTTCTTGGGAGGACCTGGAAGCCGCATTCCTTGACAACTTCCAGGGCACTTATGTGCGACCACCGGACGCCGATGACCTAAGCCACATAATTCAGCAGCCAGAGGAATCGGTCAGGCAATTCTGGACACGGTTCCTAACAAAGAAAAACAAGATAGTCGATTGTCCGGACGCAGAGGCCTTAGTGGCCTTCAAGCATAATATCCGTGACGAGTGGCTTGCCCGGCACCTGGGACAGGAAAAGCCGAAATCTATGGCAGCCCTCACGACACTCATGACCCGCTTTTGCGCGGGAGAAGACAGCTGGCTAGCTCGCAGCAACAATTTAACCAAGAACCTTGGTAATTCGAATACCAAGGACAAAAGCGACAGGTCGCGTCGGAACAAACAAAAGCACCGCGTTAACAGCGACAGCAACGAGGATACGGCAGTTAATGCCAGATTCCGAGGCTACAAGTTCGGTCAATGGAAAAAACCATTCAAAAGAAATACTCAGGGCCCGTCCAGTTTGGACCGAATACTCGCCCGCTTGTGCCAGATACATGGCACCCCCGAAAAGCTAGTCAATCACACCAACAGGGATTGTTGGGTGTTCAAGCAGGCAGGCAAGTTAAGAGCCGAAAACAAAGACAAGGGGCTGTATAGCGACAACGAGGAGGAGCCCAGGCCGCCGAACAACGGTGGACAGAAGGGATTTCCCCCGCAAGTGCAGACGGTGAACATGATATACGCAACCCACATCCCCAAGAGGGAGCGGAAGCGTGCATTACGGGACGTATATGCGATGGAGCCAGTCGCCCCAAAGTTCAACCCATGGTCCTCCTGCCCGATCACCTTTGATCGAAGGGACCACCCCACTAGCATCCGTCACGGCGGCTTCGCCGCATTCGTTCTAGACCCAATCATTGACAGATTCCATCTCACAAGAGTCCTCATGGACGGCGGTAGCAGCCTGAACCTGCTTTACCAGGATACAGTGCAAAAAATGGGCATAGATCCCTCGAGGATCAAGCCCACCAAAATGACCTTTAAAGGCATCATACCAGGTGTAGAAGCCAACTGTACAGGCTCAGTCACACTAGAAGTGGTCTTCGGATCTCCGGATAACTTCCGAAGCGAGGAGTTAATCTTCGACATAGTCCCGTTCCGTAGTGGCTATCATGCACTGCTCGGGCAAACCGCATTCGCAAAATTCAACGCGGTACCGCACTATGCATACCTCAAGCTCAAGATGCCAGGCCCTAGAGGAGTAATCACGGTCAATGGGAACACCGAACGCTCCCTCCGAACGGAGGAGCACACGGCAGCGCTCACAGCAGAAGTACAAAGCAGCCTCTCTAGGCAGTTCTCCAGTTCGGCCTTCAAAAAGCCGGACACTGTCAAGCGCGCCCGGAGTACCCTACAACAAGACCGCCTGGCACGTTCTGAGCTAGCGTAGCAATGCGGCCCCAACCCTAGCCCTCGCGATATAGCGAAACCAGTGCTTCGCGTACATAACTACGCTCTTGAAATACCATGGGCACAGGGGAAGGGGCACTATCACGGCATGCCCGAAATACGGCTTAAACCGCACCAGGGGCTGCCGGATTCCTTTTTTTCTTTTTTTCTCTTACTCTCAGGACTCCATACTTCGGATGACCCGTTCGGCAATTCAACTGCCGCACAAACGATGCAAGATCCAGGAAAGCAGACAAGCCACGCCGCATTATGGAACTCCCAGGTGGTCTCTATTGAGAGCAGTATACCTGTTTTTTAATACAATTCCGCGGCCTGCCCCTGGCCAGGACATGTTAAATAGTCCAATTTCTTTTGCTTATCGCACTATTTGTATCATTCCGCTTTCATAGCAGCCTTTCTATAAACAATGCATAACTTTTTGTCTATTTTTTGCATTATCCTCTTTTTATATATGTTTATCAATAACATGTTGCATCCGTACACTGCGGTATGGCAAAAATACGCCAGGGGCTTCAGTACCCATCAATATGGCGTGAGAAGTCCGTACACTTTCACAAGTGCGGCACCCCGAACTTATAGCACTATATGCATCGGCTCCGAATCATGATTTGGGTCAATAGTTGGGTTTGCCCGGCTCCTATGTTTTGGTGCCTTACGTTCCGCTATATCGGCTAAGGTAGCACTATGAAAACTACTGCGATTGTGCCCTAGTTGAGCTGGGCTGAGCACCTCAGTAGAGAAACCTAAAACTGACTGTCATGATGAGGCGAGAGACCGGTCGCTGTTCGAGAGGTTTTTCGATTCCTTAAAGACTTATGCCGCTTCGAGCGAGGAACCGGCTTTGTCCGGCCAAGGCGTGGATAGCGCCCCGAACTCGGTCTTCCGAATACTAGGGGCTTCGCCGAAATTTAAAATTATAGAGTTCTATAGCTAAGTGAGAGTGTTCGAGCGTTATAGTCCGATTGCCTTGTTTGTTGTGCTGAGCGCCTCCCTCGACGGACCCAATCATGGGAAAAAGAGCGCTCAGGTTTATCCCGAACACCCCAGCACTAGTGGCATGGGGGCAGAAGCCGACGACTGGCCATCTCTCAATTTTTTATAAACGGCCGCACAGAAAGTAATATTTTAAATTCAAGCATTGCTTAGCGCATATGAACAAGTTTTCAGCGCACAGGATAACACGAGCGAGTTCATTCAAAAATTACATCCTTGGTGCATTCATCCGCCATAAGGCGGGCACCGGCCAGAACATCCTTGTAATAGTTCTCGGGCTTGCGATGCTCCTTCCCCAGCGGCGGCCCGTCCCTCACAAGCTTCTCACCGTCCAGCTTACCCCAGTGCACCTTCGCACGGGTAAGGGCCCTACGGGCACCTTCGATGCAGACGGAGCGCTTGATGACCTCGAGCCTTGGACAAGCCTCCACCAGCCGCCGCACCAGTCTGAAGTAGCTCCCAGGAAGGGCCTCTCTAGGCCACAGCCGAACAATGAAGCCCTTCAGGGCCTGTTCGGCCACCTTGTGGAGCTCGACCAGTTGCTTCAGCTGGTCGCTCCAGGGCACAGGGTGTCCGGCCTCAGCGTACTGAGACCAGAACACCTTCTCCGTCGAGCTGCCTTCCTCGGCTCGGTAGAATGCGGCGGCATCGGATACGCTGCGGGGAAGATCTGCGAATGCCTCTGGAGAGATCCGGATTCGGGTAAGTAACAAGTAGTTTACTTTTATATGTCTGCTTTGCATAGAGAATGCCTTACCCGCCGCTATCTTTTTCACCGCATCCAATTCCTGGAGGGCCTTCTAGGCTTCGGCCTTGGCAGATTTGGCAGTTTTAAGGGCCGCAGCAAGCTCGGATGCTCGCGTCTTCGAGTCGAGCTCCAAACTCTCATGTTTTTTCATGAAAGCCTGAAGCTCTTGCTGCACCTCGCTGACCTGCGCCTCAAATTTCTCCCGCTCGGTGCGCTCCGTGGCCGCTCTCTTCTTGGCCTCGGACAGCGCCTGCTTGAGGGTCGCCACCTCAGTTGTGGCCCCTACAATAAGGAGTATACTCCTGTCATTTTTTGCAATTGCGTCTTCTTATAGGCATTTTTTTTTCTATAAGGTATCTCTTACCTTCTTTCTCCTCGAGCTGTCGCTTGGCAAGGCAGAGCTCTTGCTCGGTCCGCTTGAGGCCTTGCTTCAGGGCACCCACCTCCGCAGTCAGTGCGGCGGTGGCCAGCAGCGAAGCCTGCACACGTATATTGACTCCTTTTTAGTTAGACTCCTGTGATATTTAATAGATCCTCTATTCGGCTTTTCTTTCCGAACGCCAAACAGAGCCTCAGGGGCTACTGTCTATGCGGTAATATTTTTACATATTTCTACTTACCTCGAAGCCTTATAGAAGGCTAGTACAAGCTTCAGTAAGTCCGCTTTGGGCGGACCGAACCTTCTGTACCACCGTACTCATGATGGCACGGTGCTCCTCGTTGATGGAGGCGCCCTTAAGCACCTCCAGCAGATTGTCCGGTGCCTCCGGTTGGACGGAGGACGCCGGCTCAATAGGCTTGCTCCTCTTGGCAGGAGTTCGCCTGCCGCGGTCCGGAACCATTGATGATTCCGGCGCGGTGTCTGGCTTAAAGCCGGACTTGGAGCCCTGGGGGGTCTTGTCCCCTTTACTCCTGGAGTCTGGGAGGTCGCCTCGCGGCTCCTCCTGGACCACCTCCTCTTGCCACGGAGCTTGTCGCGACGCCACTTCGGCGTCATCCGCAGCACAGGGGGAGGCAGCGGGCGGAACTGAATTCACGTCCGATGAATCCAGGGAGCCACTCGACGACTCGTCGAGCCCGTCCTTGGGCGGACTGCATGATTATATTCGACATTAGGGAAAGCTGCGCAACAAAAGGAATATCATGAGTTACTCTGGTATCCGAACACTTACGATTTTGCCGGATGCTTGGCCCTGTCCGGCCACTCCTCCTCGTCCTCGTCGGCGTCGGGGGCGTAGTCCGGCGGAGGGGTTTTCCTCTTCTTGGACCCTTCGGCCCCCTACTAGGGCGGCCTTCCTCTTCTTTCCTCCCCCCCCCGCTGGAGGGGGAGAGGTCTCTTCTTCCTCCTCCTTGTCTTCACGGGAGGAGTGCGTCTCGGACTCATCGGACGACGAGTCCGACACCACCATATGCCGGGAACTCTTTTGAGTCCCCATAGCCTTCTTATTCTTTGCCTTCTTCTCTGGCACCCCATAAGGTGCCGGAACCAGCAGCTTCACTGGGAGAGCAGGGGCTGGGTCTTCGGGCAAGGGAGCCGGACAGTTAATCAGTCCGGACTTCGCCTGCCAATCCTGTCAAAGGTGAGGGAGTTTAGATCCCGCATAGAGTCAAACTATGAAGAAAACTTAACATCCTGTAAAAGATGAAAATATTTTACCTCGCCAGCAGGACGCTGCGAGCTGAATCCGCGGTCTTCGGAGGCGGATGTGGGAGCCTCTGCGCCTTTGGTTAGCCCCTTCCAGACATCTTCGTACATCATGTCGAAGAGCCTGCTCAGAGTTCGGTGCTGCGCCGGGTTGAACTCCCACAAATTGAAGTCCCATCCTTGACACGGAAGGATCCGGCGGACGAGCATGACCTGGACTACATTGACAAGCTTGAGCTGCTTGTTCACCAGGGACTGGATGCATTTTTGCAGTCCGGTCACCTCTTCTTCATCGCCCCATGACAAGCCCGTCTCCTTCCAGGACGTGAGCTGCGTAGGGGGTCCGGATCAGAATTCAGGGGCTGCGATCCACTTCGGATCGCGTGGCTCGGTGATGTAAAACCACCCTGACTACCACCCCTTCAAGGTCTCCACAAAGGAGCCCTCGAGCCATAGGACGTTGGCTATTTTGCCCGCCATGGCACCTCCGCACTCCGCCTGGTTGCCGCGCACCACCTTTGGATTGACGTTGAAAGTCTTGAGCCAGAGACCGAAATGGGGGCGGATGCATAGGAAAGCCTCGCACACGACGATAAACGCCAAGATATTGAGGATGAAGTTCGGGGCCAGATCATGGAAATCTAGGCCATAGTAGAACATGAGCCCACGGACAAATGGGTGGAGAGGAAAACCCAGTCCGCGGAGGAAGTGGGGAAGAAATACTACCCTCTCATGGGGCCTTGGGGTGGGGAGAAGCTGCCCCTCCTCAGGAAGCCGGTGCGCGATGTCTTTGGATAGGTATCCTGCCTACCTTAGCCTTTTGACATGGCCCTCCGTGACAGAGGAGACCATCCACATGCCTCCCGCTCTGGACATTGTTGGAGAAGGTTGAGGTAGGAAGTGCGGGCTTGGGCGCTGGAGCTCGGGTGCGCAGAAGATGGATAGGCAAAGGAGGAAGAAGGCATAGGTAAAAAGGTGGATCCTTATCCCCTTATATGAGCGGATGCGACTATGCGTCCCCACCAGCCTAGTAAAACTCGCTTGCCTCCCAAGCGCCGTGATAAATGGCGCGGTTGGGTTACCCATGTCCGTATTGGTGAGAATCCCGTAAATGGAGGACGCGATCTCTGCTTTGACAAGACGTGCCAAGGAAACCGCCTCGCAAAACACGCTGAGGTGGAAAAGTGAAAACGATTCGAATGAAGGCTTGGCCGTAGTGTGATGTCACGCTGCGGAATACGTCAGCAGATTAGATTTGTGTTAATATTATTCTCTCTATGGCAATACGTGGAAACTTATTTTACAGAGCCGGACACTACTCTTGGTGTTTACAAACTTTTATGAAGAATTTGGAGGAGGAACCCGCCTTGCAATGCCGAAGACAATCTACGCGCCGGAATCGTCATCATTGAAGCCTGGTTCAGGGGCTACTGAGGGAGTCCTGGATTAGGGGGTGTTCGGGTAGCCGGACTATACCTTCAGCCGGACTCCAGGACTATGAAGACACAAGATTGAAGACTTCGTCCCGTGTCCGGATGGGACTTTCCTTGGCGTGGAAGGCAAGCTTGGCGATGCGGATATTCAAGATCTCCTACCATTGTAACCGACTTTGTGTAACCCTAACCCTCTCCGGTGTCTATATAAACCGGAGGGTTTTAGTCCGTAGGACAACTTCATCATAAAACAATCATACCATAGGCTAGCTTCTAGGGTTTAGCCTCCTTGATCTCGTGGTAGATCTACTCTTGTACTACCCATATCATCAATATTAATCAAGCAGGACGTAGGGTTTTACCTCCATCTAGAGGGCCCGAACCTGGGTAAAACATCGTGTTCCTTGCTTTCTGTTACCATCCGGCCTAGACGCACAGTTCGGGACCCCCTACCCGAGATCCGCCGGTTTTGACACTGACAGTGGGTTTTCATAAAGCATTATTGTTGACATTACCCTTGAGGTAAAAGGTTGGGAGGCAAAACTATAAGCCCATATCTTTCTCTGTGTCCGATTAAAACTTCATACCCATAAGTATTGTGTGAGTGTTAGCAATTGTGAAAGACTAAATGATAGTTGAGTATGTGGACTTGCTGAAAAGCTCTTATATTGTCTCTTTCCGATGTTATGATAAATTGCAATTGCTTCAGTGACTGAGATTATAGTTTTCTAGTTTTCCAATGAAGTTTCTGATTCATACTAGACATTCTGAATAGATTGTTACTTTAGCATAAGAAATCATATGACAATATATATATATATATTGCTATTCTAAGAATGATCATGATTCCCTCATGTCTGTATTTTATTTTATCAACACCTCTATCTCTAAACATGTGGACATATTTTTTGATATCGGCTTCCGCTTGAGGACAAGTGAGGTCTAACCTTGGGGGAGTTGATACGTCCATTTTGCATCATGCTTTTATATCGATATTTATTGCATTATGGGCTGTTATTACACATTATGTCACAATACTTATGCCTTTTCTCTCTTATTTTACAAGGTTTACATGAAGAGGGAGAATGAAGGCAGCTGGAATACTGGGCTTGAAGAGGAGCAAATATTAGAGGACTATTCTGCACAACTCCAAAAGTCCTGAAATTTCACGAAAGTCAGTTTTGGAATATATTAAAAATATTGGGCGAAGAAAGCACCAAAGGGGGCCACCCACTGTCCACGAGGGTGGAGGGCGCGCCCTACCCCCTGGGCACGCCCCCTGCCTCGTGGGCCACCTGGAAGCCCCCCC